>NW_016908543.1:202935-205528 GCF_001483705.2 Eufriesea mexicana | reverse complement strand
CCAAACGTAACCTAACAAAGCATATCGTGACACGACCGCCATTGCTGGCCTGCCCTGAGTCCATTGGGGTATAGTGGAGCAACTAAGAGCTCAGAAATCCACCGAACAGCAGCGCACAGGACAATAGTCGAAGCTACCATATCCAAACCTAACCAATCGCAACATAGCCCCACGTATCCTAGCTCAAAACAGCGCCCTGCGACCACTATTTCTGGACTCCACAGAGCAAAGGAGAGCATGTTAGAGCACAATAGATCGCAGACACACACCGAATAGCAGTGTAAAGCTCAGAAGTTGATGCCATACCTTCCTAACCTAACTAATCGTGATACTACCGAACGTAATATGACTCAACATAACGTGCCGTGCCCACTACTGCTGGGCTCGCCAAATTCGAGCAGAGTGTAGTAGAGCGCAGTATATCGCAGCACTCCTCCTAGTAACAACTTATAACAGGTAAGTCAAAGCGACTTCGTAATATCGCAGCGCAACCTAACGACACCGAGCCTATGCTAAGGCAAAGTAACGCGCCAGGGCCACTATTGCTGGCCTCTCCAGAGACCAGCAGAGGCTACTAGAGCAATGCAGATCGCAGATATCGACCGCACAGCAATGTGTAGCACAAAAGCCAGAGATATCCGAACCAAATTTGTCCCATCGTAGCCAAGAGGAGCATAACCTAACACAGCCTAACTAACTGATGCTACCATTGCTGGCCTCCACACAGCTGAGCAGAATATATGGCAGCAGAGGAGAGCGCAGGTATGCACATAATCGCAGTGCATAGCAAAATAGTTGATGCTACCCTATCCTAAGATGACCATGCTTAACACACCCGAACGTAGCTTAACTCAACATAACGTGCCGAGAACACTACTGCTAGCCTCCCCAGAGACAACCACAGTATACTAGAGCACAGTAGAGCGCAGTGACTCACTACATTGCAGTGTATAGCACAAACTGGAAGGTATCCTAGCCTAACCAGTCCTAACCTACCCTAACCGAACGTAGCATAACTGAACATATGCTTCCGAGACTACTATTGCTGGCCACCACAGAGCCAAGTAGAACATATTAGAGCAATGTAGAGCGCAGAATTCCGCCGAATAGCTGTGTATATCACAAAAGTCTGAGCAACCCTAAACTAACATAACCAAACTTTGCACAGCCAAACGTATCCTAACACAGCCTAACGTGCCGCTGCCTCCATTTCTCTCCTCCCCGGAGAGAATCAGAACATGCTAGAGCACAGTAGATTGCATAATTCCACCGAATACCCATGTATAGCACAAAACACAAAGCTATCCTGTCTTAACCTAACCAAGCGTAGCACAGCGAAACGAAACGCATCTTAAGCTAACGTGCGTGACACGATTGCTGGCCTCCCTCGATCCAAGAAGAAATAATTATAGCACAGTAGTGCGCAGAAATCCACCGAATCGCAGTGTAAAGCACGAAAGTCTAAGTTACCGTACCATAGTATAACCAATCGCAACATTACCAAACGCAACGTAACAAAACCTAGGGTGCCGCAACTCCTCCTTGTTGTTGCTGGCCTCAACAGAGTGAAGCAGAACGTATTAGTAGAGAGGAGAGCGCAGAAATCCATTGAATCACGGTGTACATGAGAAAAGTCGAAGACATCCGAACGTAACCCAAACTATCATAATCTAACCAAATGCAATAAAACTCAACGTAACTTGCCGAGACCACTATTGCTGACACACATAGCCAAGGAGGGTGTACTAGAGCGTCGGAGAAAGCGGAGATTCAGCGCCTTGCGGTGTACAGCACAAAATCGAAAGCCGTCCTCACCTAACGTTTACTAAGCTTACCTAGCCAAACGTGATATACCACAACGTATCGTGCCGCGACCACTTCTGATGGCCTCCCCATAGACAAGCTGAACCTATTAGAGGACAGTGAATCGCAGAAATCTACGGACACGCTGTGTATGGCAGAAAAGTCAGAGCTACCCCAACCCAAACCCAAATTAACGTAACCTGACCAAACGTAATATATCCCAAGCTACCGCGCCGAGTCAGCAGTTGCCGACATCCCCAGATACAGAAATGACATGCTAGAGCACTCTAGAGCGCAGAAACCTCCCGCACTGCAATGGGAGACCAGAAATGGCGGCCGCGGAGCGTGGGGTAGCGTTACGTTACGTTCTGTTAGGTTAGGTGTGTTTGGGTTAGGTTAGGATATCTTCGGTTTTTGTCCTCTAGACTGCAATGCGGTGCACTTCTGCGCTCCAGTGTGCCCTAGTATGTCCTTCTTGGCTCTGAGCAGGTCAGCAATAGTGGCCGTGGCACGTCAGGTTTGGCTAGGTTACGTTTGGTTGGGTCAGGTTAGGCTATGTTTGGTAAACATGGCTTTGTCTTTCATGCTATACACCGTTATTCTGCGGAAAACTGTGGTCTTCTGCGCTCAACTGCATCCTGCATGGCACTTGGGGGTCAGCAGCAGCAGTCGCGGCGTGTTATGTTGTCCTAGGCTACGTTCGGTAGGGTCAGGTTGGGACAGGTAATGATAGGGTACCTTTGCCTTCTGTGTTATTCACTGATATTTCTTGGCTACCTGCGACTTATTG
>NW_016908543.1:184828-202773 GCF_001483705.2 Eufriesea mexicana | reverse complement strand
GCGGAGATTCAGCGCCTTGCGGTGTACAGCACAAAATCGAAAGCCGTCCTCACCTAACGTTTACTAAGCTTACCTAGCCAAACGTGATATACCACAACGTATCGTGCCGCGACCACTTCTGATGGCCTCCCCATAGACAAGCTGAACCTATTAGAGGACAGTGAATCGCAGAAATCTACGGACACGCTGTGTATGGCAGAAAAGTCAGAGCTACCCCAACCCAAACCCAAATTAACGTAACCTGACCAAACGTAATATATCCCAAGCTACCGCGCCGAGTCAGCAGTTGCCGACATCCCCAGATACAGAAATGACATGCTAGAGCACTCTAGAGCGCAGAAACCTCCCGCACTGCAATGGGAGACCAGAAATGGCGGCCGCGGAGCGTGGGGTAGCGTTACGTTACGTTCTGTTAGGTTAGGTGTGTTTGGGTTAGGTTAGGATATCTTCGGTTTTTGTCCTCTAGACTGCAATGCGGTGCACTTCTGCGCTCCAGTGTGCCCTAGTATGTCCTTCTTGGCTCTGAGCAGGTCAGCAATAGTGGCCGTGGCACGTCAGGTTTGGCTAGGTTACGTTTGGTTGGGTCAGGTTAGGCTATGTTTGGTAAACATGGCTTTGTCTTTCATGCTATACACCGTTATTCTGCTGATAACTGTGGTTTTCTGCGCTCAACTGCATCCTGCATGGCACTTGGGGGTCAGCAGCAGCAGTCGCGGCGTGTTATGTTGTCCTAGGCTACGTTCGGTAGGGTCAGGTTGGGACAGGTAATGGTAGGGTACCTTTGCCTTCTGTGTTATTCACTGATATTTCTTGGCTACCTGCGGCTTATTGTTCTGTAGTATATACTGCTTTGCTCTGGGGAGGCCAGCATTAGTTGCCTTGTCACGTTGGGTTGAGATAGGCTACGATAGTTTACGTCACGTTTGATAAGGTTAGAACTTCACTGCTTTGACTTTCGTGCTATACACTGATGCTCGGTGGTTATCTGCACTCTACTGTGCTCTACTATATTCTGCTTGACCCTGTGCAAGCCAGCAGTAGTGGTCTCGGCACGCTAGGTTTAGTTACGTTACGTTTGGTTATGTTACATTTGTCTATGCTAGGTTTACATAACTTTGACGTTTATGCCACACAATGCTATTCGGTGGAAATCTGCTCTCTACTATGCTCTAATATTTTCTGCTTATATCTGGGGAGGCCAGCAGTAGTAGCCTCGGCACGCAAGGTTGACTTACGCTACGCTTGGTTATGTTAGGTTGGGTAATATTTGGTTAGAGCAGCTGTGACTTTTGTACTATGCACTGTTATCCTGGGACTTTCTGCGCTCTGGATTGCTCTACTATGCCCTGCACAACTCTGGGTAGTCCAGCAATGGTGGTCGTGGGACGTTACGTTGTGTTTAGTCACGTTTGGTCAGGTCAAGTTAGGACATGTTAGGCTAGGATACCGTTGACTCCTGTGCTGTACACTGCTATGCGGTGGATTACTGCACTCCACTCTGCTCTGGTATGCTCTCATTGTCCCTGCGCAGGCCAGTCATAATGGTCTCAGCAGGTTAAGTTCGGTTACGATACGCTCGGTTATGTTACGTTTGGCAAGGTTAGGATAGGATTGCTTTAACTTTTTTGCTATACACTGCTATCAAGAGGATCTCTGCATTCTGCATTACTCTACTACCCTCTGCTTGGCTCTGAGGACACCAGCAATAGTGGTCTCGGCAGGTCATGTTGCGATTCGCTAAGCTTGGTAAGGATAGCTGCGACTTTTGCGATATACACAGCTTTCCGGTGGGCTTGTGCGCTCTAATGTGTCCTACTGCATTCTGCTTGGCCCTTGCGATGCCAGCAAAATTGGCCGCGGCACTTCATTTTGAGATAGTCTACGTTAGGTTAGGTTACGTTAGCTTGGGTTAGGTTTTGATAGGCCTGACCTTTCTGCTGTTCACTGCGATTGCAGGGTTCTACGTTCTACTCTCCTCTGTTATACTTTGCTTGTGTCTGTAGGGGCCATCAGTGGTGGTCGCGGCACTGCAGGTTGCATTTGGTTACGTTTGGCTCTGATAAGGTTGGTAAGTTTAGTGCAGTGTAGCTTCGTCTTTCACGCTATACACTGCTATTCGGAGGACTTCTGCGCTATACTCCGCTCTGGTATGTTCTGCTTGCCTCCGTGGAGTTCAGCAGTATTGGTGTCGGCGCGTTAGGTTGGGTTACATTGCGCATGGCTTGGTTTGGTAGGGTTAGGTTAGGTAAGATGTGTCGGCGCGTTAGGTTGGGTTACATTGCGCATGGCTTGGTTTGGTTGGGTTAGGTTAGGTAAGATATGGGTATCATAGATTTGGCTTTCATGCTACGCACTGTTATATGGTGGATTTCTACGATCTACTCTCCTCTAATATATTCTGCTTGGCTCTGGGTACGCCAGCAATCGTGTTCGCGGCACGAGACATTGAGTTATGTTAGCTTGGTTAAGTTATGTTAGCATGGGTTAGGTTTGGACGGCTTCGAATTTTGTGCTGCACACTGCTATCATATGGGCTTCTACGGTCTACTGTGCTCTATCTTTCTGTGCCTGCCTCTGGGGACGACAGGAACAGTGGTCGCAGCACGTTAGGTTTAGCTATGTTTCGTTCTGTTATGTTCGGTTTGGTAAGGCTTTGTTGGGATAGATTCGTCTTTTGTGCTATACACTGCTATCCCTTTGACATCTGCGCTCTACTGTATTCCAGTTTGTTCTGCTTGTCACTGTGGAGGCCAGCAGTAGTGGTTTCGTTTCGTAACGTTTAGATATGCTGCGTTTGGTCATGTTATGTTGGGTCAGGTTAGGTTATGGTATCTTTGACTTTTGCGCTATACGCTGATATACGGTGGCTTTATATGCTCAACATTGCTCTACTATGCCTTGCTCAATTCTTGGGAGTCCAGCAATAGTGGCCGTGGAACGTTACGTTCAGATAGGCTACGTTAGGTTTAGTTATTGTTGGCAAGGTTAGGTTGGTATACCTTTTACTATTATGCCGTACACAGCAATGCGGTGCATTTCTGCGCCCTACCGTGCTCTAGTGTATCTTGCTTGCCGCTGTGGGGCCCAGCAATTGTGGTGTCGTCGCGTAAGCTTGGGTCAGGTTAAGTTTGGCTATGTTACGTTTAGATAGGTTAGGATATGACGGGAATGACTATTCAGCTATACACAATAATGCGGCGTACTTCTGCGACCTGCGGTGCTCCTGAATATACTGCTTGGCCCCGGGGTGGCCAGCAAATGCTGTCCCGGTACGCTACGCTGAGTTAGGTTATGTTCCGCTATGCTACGCTTGGTTAGGTTACGAATAGATGGATTTGCATTTTGTGCTATACTGTGATATTCGGTGGCTTCCTGCGCTCTAGGTTGGTCTACTACACACTGCTCGATCTTCGGGAGGACAGAAATCGTGGCCGTCGCACGTTAGCTTGAGCTAGGCTACGCATGGTTATTCCAGGTTTGGTCAAGTTTGGCAAGTATAGCTATGACTTCCGTGCTATACGCTGTTATTCTGAGGACTTCTCCGCTCTACTGTGCTCTACAGCATTCTGCATCGCCCCGCGTTGGCGAGAAATATTGGTCGCGGCACGGGACGTTGAGTTTTGCTACGTTTGGTTTGTTTATAATAGTATGGGTTAGGTTTCGGTCTCTTTGACTTTTCTGTTGTACACTACGATTCTATAAAATTCTGACCTCTACTCTACATTAATATGTTTTGCTTGACTCTGGGGAGGCCAGCAATAGAGGTCGCGACGCGTTAGGTTTAGTTAGGTTACGTTTCGCTATGCTTCGCTTGGTTTGGTTACGATAGGGAGACTCTGACCTTTGTGCTGTACACTGCAATGCGGCCGGTTTCTGCGCTCTACTGTACTCTATGTTCCGTTTGACTCTCAGAAGTCCAACAGTATTGGACGCCGCACGTTAGGTTGAGTTGGATTCCATTCGGTTACGTAAGGTATGGACGGGTTAGATAAGGGTGGTTTTGACTTTTGTGCTGTACGCTGCATTGCGGTATGTTTCTGCGATCTACTGCGCTCTAGTATACTCTGCTTGTCCCTGGGGACGCCAGGAATAGAGGTCTAGCCACGTTCGTTTGAATTACGTTAAGTTTGGCTTTGTTACGTTTGGTTGGGTTAGGAAAGGGTAGCTTTGACTTTTGCGCCATACACTGCTATTCGGTGGATTTCTGCGTTCTGCTGTGCTCCAATATTTTCTGCTCGGCTCTGCGGTGGCCAGCAATTGCAGTCGCTGCAAGTTACGATTGGCTGGACTTGGGTAGCGCAGCTTATTTAAGGATATCTACGACTTTTGTGCTATACACTGCGATCCTATAGAATTCTGCGCTCTACTCTCCTCTCATTCGTTTTGCTTGCCTCTGGAGAGGGCTGCAATAGGCGGCACGTCACGTTAGGTTGAGGTATGTTACGTTCGTTTGGGTTACGTGTGGTTAGGTTAGGACAGGGTATCTTTGACTTTTGTGCTATACACTGCGATCCTATAGACTTCTGCCCTCTACTCTCCTCTCATTCGTTTTGCTTGCCTCTGGGGAGGGCTGCAATAGGCGGCACGTCACGTTAGGTTGAGTTATGTTACGTTCGTTTGGGTTACGTGTGGTTAGGTTAGGACAGGGTATCTTTGACTTTTGTGCTATACACTGCTATTGCGTGGTTTTCCGCGCTCTGGTGTGCTATAGTACGTTCTACTTGCATCTGGGGGTGGAGGGCAGCAGTAGCTGTCTCGGCGCGTTATACACGGTTAGGCTACACTTCGATAGGTTAGGTTAGTTCAGGTAGGGTTCGGATATCTTTGACTTTTGTGCAATACACTGCTATTCGGTGGATTTCTTTTCAAATATGTGCTGCGTGGCTCTCTGGATAGTAGCAATAGACGACTCGTCACGTTCGAGTGAGATAGGTTACGTTTGGTTACGTAACGTGCGGTAAGGATAGGACAGGATGTCTTTGTCATTTGTGCTATACACTGCTGTTGCATTGTTTCCTACACTCTACTGTGCTCTAATATTTTCTGCTTGGCTCTGGGGAGGGCAGCAGCAGTGTTCTCGGCGCGATAGGTTGAGTTAGGCTACGTTTGCTTTGCTTAGGTTTGTTCGGGTGAGGCTTAGATGTCCGTGATTTTTGTGCCATGCACTGCAAAGCGGCGGGTCTCTGCGCTCTACTGTTCTCTAGTATACTCTGCATGGATCTGGGGAAGCCAGCAACTATGGCCTTGCCATCATATTTTGAATTAGGCTACGCTACATTCGGCTTGGATATGGCAGGTTCTATTAGGATATCCGCGATTATTCTGCTATACCCTGCGATGCGGCGGATTTCTACCCTCTACGGTTCTCTATCATATTCTGCTTGGTTCTGGGGGGCAGCAACAGTTTTCTCGCCCCGTTATGTTGAAATGGGCTACGTTCGGTTATGTTACATTTGGTTAGCTTAGGATAGGGTAGCTTCGTCTTCTGTGCTGTACACTGATATTCGGTGGATTTCTGCGGTCTGCATTGCTCTATTATAAACAGCTTGGCTCCGGGGATGCCGGCTACAGTGGTCGCAGCACGTTAGATTGGGATGGGTTGCGTTCGGCTAAGATACACTTTATTAGGTTTGTAAAGGGCAGCTTTGACTTCTGTGCCGTAAATTGCTATTCTGTGGATTCCTGCGCTCTGCATAGCTCTAATATGTTCTGCATGTCTCTGTGGAGGTTAGCAATGGTGCTCTCGGCAGGTTATGTTTACTTAGGCTATGTTTGGTTAGTTTAGGTTGGTCCAGGTAATGTTTGGATACCTCTGACTACCGTGCCATTCCTTCGTATTCGGCAGATCCCTGCGCTCAACATTGCTCTAGTACACTTTGATTGACTCTTGGGAGGACAGCAGTTGTGGACTCGGCACATTAGCTTGAGTTATGTAAAGTTTGGTTACATTACGTTCGGTTTGGTTAGGATAGGATCGTCTTGCCTTTTGTGCTATTCACTGCTATCCGGTGGATTTCTGCGCCTTACTGTGCTCCACTATATTATGCTTGGCCCCGGAATACCAGCGATAGAGGTCGCGGCTCGTTGGGATGTGCTTTGTTACGTTTGGTTACGTGACGATTGGAATTTTGTGGCTGGGTAGCATTAAATTTTGTGCTATACACTGCTATTCGGTGGATATATGCGTTCCACTGCGCCCTAATATCTTCTGCTTGGCTCTGGGATGCCAGGAGCTCAGATCTCGCCGCGTGTGGTTGAATTAAGTTCGGCTTGTACGTGTCACGTTTGGTAAGGTTAGGATAAGCTAGCTTTGACTTTTGTGTTGTACACTGGTATTCGCAGGATCCCTGCGCTCTACGCTTCTCTAATATGAAACGCTTGGCTACATGGAGGCCAGCAATGTTGGGCGCGGAACGTTAGACTGAGTTCGGTTACGTTCGTTTGTGTTACATTTGGTTACGTTAGGAGACGATAGCTTTGAATTTTGTTCTGCACACCGCTATTCGGTGGAATTCAGCGCTCTGCAGAGCTCTAGTATACTCTGCTTGGACCTGGGGAGGCCAGCAATAGTGGTATCGGCGCGTTAGGTTGAGTTATGATGCATTTGGTTATACTACGTTTGGAGAGTGTAGGATAGGGTAGCTACGAATTTTGTGCTATGCTCTGCTATTCGGCGGATTCCAACGCTCTACGCTGCTCTATTATAATCTGCTGGACTTTGGGGAGGCCAGTAATAGTTGCTTCCTCCCTTTATGTTGAGTCAGGTTACGTTCGGTTACGTTATGTTTGTCTAGATTAGGATTGGATAGATTTAACTTCCTTCGTATACGCTGCTGTTCGGTCGATTTCTAAGCTCTACTCTACCCTAGTGTGCCCTGCTTGGCATGCGGAAGCCAGTAATTATTAGTTGGTATAGAGACGTTTAGTTTGTTTGTGTTGGCCCTGGTTAGGTCTGGATAGGTTTGACTTTTCTGCTAACAACTGCGATTCTATGGATTTCTGCTCTCTGCTCCCCTCTATTATGCTCAGCTTGACTCTGCGAAGGCCAGGAACGCTGGTCGCGGCACGTTAGGCTTAGTTAGGCTGCGTTCGTTTATATTACGTATGGATAGGTTCGGATATGGTAGTTTTGGCTTTTGCGCTATTCACCGCTCTCCGGAGGATACCTGCCCTCCACTGTGCTCTACTCTAATCTGCAAGAACCTGGGGATGCCAGCTATAGTGGTCGCGGCACGTTACGTTGAGCTTGGTATGGTTTCGTTAGTTTATGCCATCATAGGTAAGGTTTGGATAACTTTGACTCTCCTGCTGTACACTACAATTCTATGGATTCCATCGTCCTACTCTCCTCTAAGGTGTTCTCCATGGTTCAGGGGTGGACACCAGTAGTGGCCGCGGCACGGTAGTTTGAGTCAGATTACGCTAGGTTATGCTAGGTTTGGTTAGGTTCGGACGAGATAGCTTTGACTGTCGTGCTATACACTGCATTTTGGTGGATTTCCGCGTTCTGCTGCTCTCTAATGTTCTCTGCTCGACTCTGAGGAGGACAGAAGTAGTGATCTCGGCAGGCGAGGTTGAGTTATGTTTAGCTTTGCTTGGCTAGGTTAGGACAGGTTTGGTTAACATAACTTTGACTTTTGTGCTCTACTCTGCTATTCGGACGACATCTGTGCGCTGCATTGCCCTACTAGCACCTGCTTGAATCTTGGGACACCAGCAATAGCGGTCGTGGCACGCTTGAATGAGATAGGTTACGCTCGGTTATTTTGGGTTAGGTAAAATTTGGTCAGGATGGCATTGACTTCAGTGCTATACATTGCTATTCGGTCGGCATCTGCGCTCTGCTATTCTGTACAAGCCTCTGCTTGTCTCTGGGGGTCCAGCAATTGTGATCGTGGCACTTTCGGTTGATTTAGGTTACGTTTGGCTATGTTAGGTTAGGTTTCGTTTTGTTAGGATGGCTTTTACTTTTGTGTTATACCCTGCTATTTGGTGGACTTCTGCTCTCTACTGTGATCCAGTATATTCTACTTGGCTACCGGGTGGCCAGCAGTATTGTTCTTGGCACGTCAGTCTGGTTTATGTTGCGTTTTGGTAGGTCATGTTTGGTTATGTTAGAATAGGGTAGCTTCGACTATTCTGTCATGCACTGCGATTCTACGGAGTTTTGCGCTCTACTCACATCTAATATGTTCTACTTGGCTCGGTGGAGGGTAGCAATAGAGGTCTTGGCACGTTAGGGTGAGTAAGGTTACGTTTAGTTACGTTACGTTTCGTTATGTTAGGACAGGGTAGCTCGGACTTTTGTGCAATACACTGGTATACGTTGAACTCCTGCGATATACTGTGCTCTAGTGTTGTCCGCCTGGCTCTTGGGAGGCCAGCAATGGTGGCCACGGCACGCTAGGCTGAATTAGGCTGCGTTTGGTTATGCTGCGGTTGGTTCGGTCAGGGGAGGATAGCTTTGACTTTTGTTCTATACATTGCCATCCGTTGGATTTCTGCACTCTACCGTGCTCTAATGTGTTCAGCTTGGCCCCGGGAATGACAGCGATAGTGGTATCGGCACATTATATTTAGTTATACTACGTTTGGTTAGGTTAGGTTAGGTCAGGCTAGTTTAGGGTGCCTTTGATTTTTGTGCTTTACACTGCAATGCGGCGGATTTCTGCGCTCTACCGCGCCCTGGTATTTTGTGGTTGGCTCCGGAGTGTTCAGCAATGGTGGTCTGGGCACTTTAGGTGGAGAGAAGTTACGTTCGATTATGCTATGTTTGGTTGTGCTAGGCTAGGACAGCTTTCACATTTGCGCTGTACGCTGCTACACGGTGGATTTCTGCGCTCTGCTGTGATATAACATGCTCTACTTTGCTCTGGTGAGGCCAGAAAGTGTGGTCACGGCACGTTAGTTTGTGTTAAGTTACTTTCTGTTATGTTACATTTGGTCAGGTTAGGTTAGGATAGCTTTGTCTTTTGTGCTCAACACTGCTGTTCTATGGATTTCTGGGCTCTACTCTCCTCTACTATACTATGCTCGACCCAGTGGAGGACAGTAATAGCGGTCTCGGCAAGTTAGGTTGAGTAAGGCTACGTTTGGCTAGATTACATTTTTTTGTTTAAGGTGTGGATAGCTTTGACTTTCGTGGTATACATTGACACTCGGATGGTTTCTGACTGGTTTCGGACCATTACTACAGGACACAACAGAGCCAAGCAGGAGATATTAGAGTGCAGTAGGGCGCAGAAATTCACCGAATAGCATTGAAAGGCACAAAAGTCACAGCTGTTCTGTCCTAACATAGCCAAACTTGTCATATGCATACGTAGCATAAGCAAACCTAACGCGCCGATACCACCATTGCTGGCCTCCCCGGAGCCAAGCAGAAAATAGTAGAGTGCTGTAGAGCGCAGATATCGGTGTATAGCGGTGTATAGTACAGATGTATATACTACCCTATCCCAACCTCAATAATCGTAACATAACCAAACGTGGCGTAGCTCAACTTAACGCGCCAAAACCGCTATTGCTGGCCTCCCCAGAGCCAAGCAGAATATACTAGAGCGCAGTAGAGCGCAGGAATCCATCGCATTGCTGTGTACAGCGCAAAAGTCAAACATACACTGACATAAACATACCATGCGTCACCTATCCAAACGTAGTGTATCTATACATAACGCGACGAGAACAATAGTGCTGGCATCTCCAGAGACAGGCAGAGCACATTAGAGCACATTAGAGCGCAGATAACTACCGAATAGGAGTGAATAGCACAGAGATGAATGCAGCCAATAATAACCAAGCCAAACGTAACACAACCGAACGATGCCTAACACAACCTAACATGACCAGACCACTACTGCTGGTCTCCACGTGGACAAGCAGGATGTACTAGAGCACGATAGAGGGCAGAAATCCACCGTATTGCAGAGTATAGCAAAAGGGTCAAACATATCCTGACCCAACTTGACCCAACGTAACCTACACAAAAGTAGCGTAAGCGAACATAACATGACGAGGCCAGTCTTGATGGCCTATCCAGCGCAAAGCAGATCGTATTAGAGCACAATAGAGCACAGAAATACACCGAATAGCGGCGTATAGCGGGAAAGACAATGCAGCATATCCTAACCTTACCAAGCGTATCATAAGCAAACGTAGCTATACCCAACCTAATTTGCCGAGACCGCCACTGCTGCCATATCCAGACACAAGGAGGACATTCTGGGGCACAGTAGAGTGCAGAAATCCACCGAATATGTGAGTATAGCAAAAAAGACAAAGTTGCCAATCCTAACCTAACCAAGCGTAGCATATGCAAACGTAGCAAAACACAACCTATCGTGCCGAGACCACTACCGCTGGCATACCCAGAGGCAAACAGAATATACTGGAGCTCAGTAGAAGGCAGGAGTTCACGGAATAGTAGTGTACAGCACAAAAGTCGAAGCTATCCTAGCCAAACAGAATCAAACAAAACAAAGCCAAAGGCAACATGACTCAAAGTAACGCGCCGCGACCAGTATTGCCGGCATCCACAGAGCCAGGCAGAAGGTAGTATGGCACAGTAGATTGCAGAAATCCACCGCATAGCAGTGTAGAGGGCAAAAGTCAAAGAAATCATTGTCTAACACAAGCAAACCTTACGTAACCGAACCTAACATAGCTCAGCGTAACGTGCCCAAACCAGTATTGCTGACCTCCCCAGAGACAAACAGGGCATAGCAGTGCAACTTTGAGCACAAAATCCACCGATAATCAGTATACAGCACAAAAGTCAAGGCTAACCTGACCAAACCTAACATAACCAAACCTATCGAAACGTAATCTAACTCAACCTAACGTGCCGCGACAACTACTGCTGGCCTTCAAAGAGCAAAGCAGGACAGATTAGAGGGTAGTAGGGCACAGAGGACAATAGAATCGCAGTTTGTAGCATATAATTCAAAGCTATCCAAACCTAAGCCAAGCCAACATAGTTTAACGAAACGCAACCGAGCTCAACATAACTTGCCGCGGCCATAATTGCTGGACTCCACGAGGCCGAGAAGAATATAGCAGATCACAGTAGAGCACATAAATAATCCGAATGCCAGTGTTAACTTCGAAGCCAGAGGTATTCAAACAAAACTCAAACTAATGTAACCTATGAAAAGGTAGCCTAACGTAACCTAACAATGCGAGACCACAACTGCTGGTCACCCCAGAGCCATGCAGACCATATTAGAGCACAGTACAGCGAAGAAATACACCGGAGAGCAGTGTATAGCGCAAAAGTCAAAGCTATCCCCTTCTAGCCTAACCAATCGTAACATAATCAAACGTAAAATAACCTAACATATCGTGCCGCAAGTTCTACTGCTGGCCTCCGCAGAGTCGAGCAGTGTATAGTAGAGCAATGTAGAGCGCAAGAATACACCGAATAGCGGTGTATAGCACAGAAGTCTAAGTTACCCTATCCTAACCTGACGAAACGTAACATAAGCAAACGTAACCCTATCTAACCCAACCTGCCTTGAACACTGCTGCTGCCCTCCCCATCTATAAGCGGATCATATTAGAGAGAGCAGAGCGTAGGAATCCACTGAATGGCAACATATAGCATGAAAGTCAAACATATGCTGATATATCCCAAACTAACCTAACCAAACCTAACTTGCGGAGACCACAACAGCTGGCATGCGCCTAACTGAACAGAGCACGCTAGAGCACAGTAGAGCGTCGAAAACCATCGAGTAGCTGTGTAGCAGGTAAGTCTAATCTACCCTGTCATAACCTAGCCAAACAGTAACGCGGCCAAAAGTAACACAACTCATCCTAACGTGCTGAGACCAATGTTGCTGGCCTCCCCAGTGCCAGGAAGAATGTACTAAGGCACAGCAGAGCGCAGAAATCCACCGCATTGCAGTGTATAGCACAATAGTCAAACGTACCCAGACCTATCCTGACCGTTCCTGCGGTACCCAAACGTAGTGAGAATCGACATAACGTGTCGAGGCCAATATTGCTGACCTCCCCTGAGCCAAACTGGGCATACTAGAGCACATTAGAGCGCAGAAACCAACCGAATAGCCGTGAATATCGCAGAAGTCAAAGTAGCCTGTCCTGACCTTGCCAAACTTAAAATATCCGAACGTAATATAACGCTACCTAGCATGACGAGACCAATATTGCTGGCGTCCACGGAGACTGTCAGAGAGTACTAGATCACAGTAGTGGGCAAGAATCCGCCGCAATGCAGTAAGTAGCACAAAAGCCGAAGAAAGCCAAACCTAAGCTGACCTAACCTAACCGAACCAAACGTGGCATAACCAAACATGACGTGCCGCGAACACTGCTCCTGGCCTCCCCAGAGCCAAGCAGAATGTAGTAGAGCACAGTAGATCATAGGAATCCACCGGATAATATTGTATAGCACAAAAGCCGAAGATACCTTTCCCTATCCTAACCAAACGTGACATAACCAAACGTAACCCAACCCTACCTATCGTACCGATAACACAATCGCTGTCCTCCCCAAATCAAAGCAGATCATACTAGAGCACAGTAGGGCCCAGAAGTCGACGGAATGGCAGTGTATACAAAAATAGTCATAGCTAACCGGAACAAACTTAACCTAACCTAGGCAAGCCGAACGTAACCTGACTCAACCTGGCTTGACACGACTACTATTCCCCGCGTCCCCAGAGACAAGCAGAATTGGACAGAGCACAGTAGGGCGCAGAGCCATATTAACCTAATCCAACGTAGCCTATCTTAACCGAACGCTATCTATCACAACCTTATGCGCCCGGATCACCATTTCAAGCTTCCGCACAGCCATGCAGAACATATTATAGCACAGTCGAGCTCAGAGATGCTCCGAATATAAGTGCATAGGACGAAAGTCTAGGATAACCCGACCGAGCTTAATATAGTCTAACATAACCATACGTAACATAACCAAACCTAACGTGACAAGACCTATATTGCTGGTACTCCCAGAGTAAAGCTGAAAATGTTGGAGTAGAGTTGAAAGCAGAAATGCACCGAGTAGCATTGTATAGCACATATGTCAGAGCTATCATATCCTATCATGACCAATCGTTACAAACACAAATGTCACATAACTAAACATAACGTCCCGCGACAGCTATTTCTGGCGTTACCACAGACAATTAGACTACACGTGGTTACAGTAGAGCGCAGAAACCCACCGCATCGCAGTGCATAGCAAAAAAGTGAAAGATACCCCAACCTAACATATTCAAACGTAGCGTAAATCAACATAACGTGGCGAGACAAATATTGCTGTCTTCCCCGGATGAAAAAAGAAAATATTATAGCACATTAAAGCCCACGAATCCACCGAATGGCAGTGTATAGCACAAAAGCCGAAGTAACCTATCCTATCATAGCCAAACGTAACAAAACCAAACGTAGCCTAACCACACCTAACATGACGAAATCACTATTGATGGCCTCCACAGAGACAAGCAGAGTGTGTTAGAGCACAATAGTGCGCAAAAATCAACCGCATTGCAGTGAATAGCACAAAAGTCGAAGGTATTCGAACCTTACCAGACCCAACCTCACCTAACCAGTCGTAGTACGTCTCAACAAAAAGTGCCGAGATCGCTATTGATGGCCTCGCCGGAGCCTAGCAAAACATACTAGAGCTCACTGCCGTGCAGGTACCCACCGCATGGCAGTGTAAAGCACAAAAGTCAATGCAACCCCATCCTAATATATCCGATCCTAAAATAACCAAACGTAACATAACTCAACCTAACGTAAGGCGGCTACTATTTCTGCCCTCCCCGGAGCCAACGAGAAAATGCTAGAGGAGAGCGCATCTCAGAAATCCATAGAGCAGCAGCGTATTGCAGGAAAGTTAAATTTATCCTAGCCTAAACCAAACCAGCCTAACCTACCCGAACGTAACTTAACTCAGCATAACGCTTCGCGACCACAATTGCTGAAGTCCCCAGAGGCATGCTGATTAGGATAGAGGGCAGCAGAGCGCTGAAATCCATAGATTAGCAGTTTATAGCAAAAAAGTCAAATCTACCCTGACCAAATCAAGGTCAAAGAACCCCTAGCCTAACCATAACTAACCTGCACACTTCGAACGAAACGTAACATAACATAACCTGCCGAGACCACTGTTACTGGCCTCCCCTGAGCCAACAGAATATACTGGAGCAATCTGGAGGGCCGAAATCGTCCGTATAGCAGTGTATAGCCAAAAAGTCAAAGATATCCTAACCAAACTTACCCTAACCTGACCTAACCAAGATTACGGTAACCCAAAGTAACGTGCCGCGACCTCTGTTGCTGGCGTCCCAAGAGGCTTGCAGAATGTAAAAGAGAAATGTAGAGCGCAGATGCCCATAGAATAGCAGTCGATAGCCCAAAAGTCGAAGCTAATCTAACCTAACGCGTCCTAACCAAACTTTCCCAAACGTAATAAAACTGAAACAAACATGTCGCGACCACTATTTCTGGCCACGCAAGGGCCTAGCAGAAGATATTAGGGGGGAGCGCTGGGCAGAGGTCCATAGACTGTCAGTGTATAGCAGAAAAGCCGAAGCTATCCGCACCCTCCCGAACTAACTTAGCCTAACGAACCGCAACTTCAGTCTTCCTAACTTTCCGCTACCACCGTTGCTGGCCTCCCCGTGGGAAGAAGTATTTGCTAGAGCATTGTAGAGCGCAGAAATCGAACGAATAGCAGCGAATGGCACAAAATCCGAAGCCATACTTAGCAAACGTATCCTAACCCAGCCATACCAAACGTTACATGACAGAACCTAGCGAACCACGACCACTATTGGTGGCCTCCGCAGAAAAAAGCAGAACATGATAGAGGAGGGCAAATCACAAAAATACATAGATGAGCGGTGTATAGCGGAAAAGTCATCTCTATTACAACCAAGCCTAACCAAAAGCCCATCCTAACCAAACGTAACATAACTCAACCTAAAGCGCCGAGACCACTATTGCTGGTCTACGCAGGGCCAAGCAGAATATAATAGAGGAGAGCAGAGGGCAAGAATACATAGAATCGATGTGATTAGCAGAAAAGACGCACATATCCGAACGTAACACTAGCAAACATAGCATGACCAAACATGTCTTAACTCATTCAAACATGCGGCGAAGACTGTTACAGGACTCCCAGAGCCAACCAGAGGTTACTAGAGCAATGTGGAGCGAGGACATCCGCCGAATATCAGTGCATTGCACAGAAGTCAAAACTGCCCTAACCAAAACCTATCCTAGCCGAACCAAGGCAATCGCAACGTAACTCATACTAACATGCCGAGACCATTATTTCCGACCCCCACAGAGACAAGGACAACATACTAGAGCACAGTAGAGTGCAGAAACGCACCGAAAAGCAGTGTACAGCGCGGAAGCCAGAGCCATCGTTCCTAACCGCACCAAACGTAATGTAACCATACGCAACCTACATCAATATAACGTGCCGAGGCCACTATTGATCGCCTCCACAGACTCAAGCAGAACATTCTACAGCTAAATAGAGCGTAGAAACCGTCGAATAGCACTGTACAGCACAATAGCCAATGCAATCCTATCCTAACCTGTTCAAACGTAACGTAACAGAATGTAACACAACACAACATTTATTTGCGTAACCACTGAAGCTGCCCTCCCTAGCGCAAAGCAGAAAATATAAGAGGAAAGAGGAGCGCAGAGATCCATAGAATCGCAGTGTATAGCACAAGAGTCATAGCCACCCTATCTGTACCTAACCAAACGTAACATAACCGAACGTAACTGAACCGAACCTGAAGTGCCGACGTCACTATTGCTGGCCTCCCCAGCGCCAAGCATAGAACGCTAGAGGACAGCAGAGCGCAGGAATACACAGCATTGCAATGTACATCCTAGCATAGCCTGGCCTAGCATAACCAAACCGAACGCAGCTTAACTCAATTTAACGTGCCGAGACCATAACTGCTGGCCGACCCATTGCCAAGGAGAAAATGATAGAGCGCAGTAGAGCGCATAAATGCACCGAATAGCAGTGTGTAGCAAAAAAGTCAGAGCTATACTTTCCCAACTTGAAAAATCATAACACAACCAAACGTAACCTAGCTCAACCTAACGTGCCGCGACAGATATTGCTGGCACCCCCAGAGCCCAGCAGAACATATTGCAGGAGAGCAGAGCGCAGAAATCCGTAGAATATCAGCGTATTAAGGAAAAGTCAAAGCTAGCCAAACCTAACCCACACCAACGTAACCTCACCAAACGTAACATATCCCAGCATAACTTGCCGCGGCCACTATTGCCGACCGCACCAGTGCCATGCAGAATGTAGTAGAACACAGTAGAGCGCAGAAATCCTCCGAAAAGCATTGTATAGCACAAGGGTCGATGATATCCTATACTAACATCGCAAAGCGTAACGTAGTAAGCGTAACATATCTCAATCTATCGTGCCGAGACAACTATTGCTGGCCTCCCCAGAGCCTAGCAGAACTTATTAGATCATACGGGAACGCAGGAATCCAACAAATATCAGTGTACAGCACAAAAGTCAAAGCTACTGTATCCTAACTTAAAAAACCTTCACATTACCAAACGTTACATTGCTCAAACCAACGTGCCGAGACAACTGCTGCTGGCCTCCACAGGGCCAAACAGAATGTTGTAGAGAACAGACGAGCGCAAGAATCCGCCGAATAACGGTGTATAGCACGATAGTCAAAGCCATCCCGACCGAAATTAGCGTAACCTTATCTAACCAAACGTAACCGAAATCGACCTAACGTTCCGAGACCCCAATTTCTGACCTTCCTAGAGCAAAGTAGATAATATTAGAGCACAGTAGGGAGCAGAAACTCTCCGTATAGCAGCGCATAGCAAAGTAGTCAATGCTATACTGTCCTAACATAGCAAAGCGTAACATTGCCAAACGCAACCTCGCTCAACCTATCGTGCCGTGATCACTACTGCTGACCACCCAAGATACAAGCAGCTCAGGTTAGGGGAGAGGAGAGTTCAGAAATCCATAGGAACACAGTGTACAGACGAAGGTCACGGCTATCCCAAACGAACTATACCTAACCTAACCTCGCAAATGTAACGTAATAGTGATCGCGGCAAATTGCGCTTGGTTAGGATAGGTTAGATTTTGTTTGGTCAGGTTGCCTTCGTCTTTTGTGATATGCACAACAATGCGGTCGATTTCTACGCTCTACTGTGCTCTGCCATATTCTGCCCTCTCTGTGGGTGCCAGCAATAGTGCTCACGGCATGTTAAGTTTGGTTAAGTTACGTTTGGTTAGGTTAGGATAGGATAGATCCGTCTTTTATGCTATACGCAGCTGTTCGGTGGATTTCTGCGCTCTACTATGCTATAATACGATCTAATTGGCTCAGGGATGCCGGCTATAGTGGTCTCGGTAAGTTAGGTTGAGCTAGGTTACGTTTGGATATGTTAGGCTTGTCTGGGTTGAGTTGGGATAGCTTTGACATTCTTGCTATACATTGCCATCCTTTAATATTTCCTGCTTGCCGTTGGGGAGACCAGCATATTGGACTCGGCCCGTTAGGTTCATTTAGTCTACATTTGGTTGGGTTAGGTTAGGTATGGTAAGGTAAGGCTATCCTTGACATTTGCGCTATTCGCTGCTATTTGGTGGCTGCCAGCGCTCTACTATGCTCTACTGTGTTCTGCTTGGCTCTGCGGATTCCAGTAATAGTGGCCTCGGCACATTACGTTAAGTTATGTTACGATTGGCCTTATTACGTTTCGATAGGATGGAATAGGATTGCTTCGGCTTTTGTGATATACGCTACCATACGCTGGATGTCTGGGCTCTACATTGCCCTACTCTACCCTGATCGACTCAGGGCAGTTCAGAAATAGCGTCAGCGGCGCGCTAGTTAGGGCTAGGTTACGTTTGGTTAGGTTAGGCTTGTTTGTGTTATGCA
>NW_016908543.1:161017-176591 GCF_001483705.2 Eufriesea mexicana | reverse complement strand
ATTCTGCCCTCTCTGTGGGTGCCAGCAATAGTGCTCACGGCATGTTAAGTTTGGTTAAGTTACGTTTGGTTAGGTTAGGATAGGATAGATCCGTCTTTTATGCTATACGCAGCTGTTCGGTGGATTTCTGCGCTCTACTATGCTATAATACGATCTAATTGGCTCAGGGATGCCGGCTATAGTGGTCTCGGTAAGTTAGGTTGAGCTAGGTTACGTTTGGATATGTTAGGCTTGTCTGGGTTGAGTTGGGATAGCTTTGACATTCTTGCTATACATTGCCATCCTTTAATATTTCCTGCTTGCCGTTGGGGAGACCAGCATATTGGACTCGGCCCGTTAGGTTCATTTAGTCTACATTTGGTTGGGTTAGGTTAGGTATGGTAAGGTAAGGCTATCCTTGACATTTGTGCTATTCGCTGCTATTTGGTGGCTGCCAGCGCTCTACTATGCTCTACTGTGTTCTGCTTGGCTCTGCGGATTCCAGTAATAGTGGCCTCGGCACATTACGTTAAGTTATGTTACGATTGGCCTTATTACGTTTCGATAGGATGGAATAGGATTGCTTCGGCTTTTGTGATATACGCTACCATACGCTGGATGTCTGGGCTCTACATTGCCCTACTCTACCCTGATCGACTCAGGGCAGTTCAGAAATAGCGTCAGCGGCGCGCTAGTTAGGGCTAGGTTACGTTTGGTTAGGTTAGGCTTGTTTGGGTTATGCAGGATATCCTTGACTTTTGTGCTGTACACTAAAATGCGGTGAATTTCTGCGAGCTACTCTGCTCTAGCATGTAATGATTGGCCCTGTGGAGGCAGAAAATTGTGGCCGTGGTAGGTTGTGCTGCGTTAGGTCACGTTTGGCTGTGTTATGAATGCTTTGGTCCGGTTTAGATAGCTTCTACTTTTCTGACGTACCTTGCGATTATCTGTATTTCGGCTGACCCATCTCCTATAGTATGTCTGCCTGGCACTGGTGAGGCCAGCAACAGCGGTCGCGACACGTACGGTAGAGCTTGGTTACGGTTTGGCATGCTACGATTGGTTATGTTAGGAGAGGATAGCTTTGACCTTTGTGCTAAGCACTGTCATTCGATGCATTTCTGCGGCTTACATTGCCATTCTATCCTCTGTTCTTCTCTGAGCTAGCCAGCAATAGTGGTCGTGACACGATAGTCTGAGTTAGGTTACGATTGGTTAGGTTAGGTATGTGAGGTTTGGTAATGATGGATTTGACACTTGCGCTCTACACTTCGACTCGTTCGATTTCTACTCCCTACTTTGTTCTTATATGCCCTGCTTGGCTGTGGCGACGCCAGCAATAGTCGTCGCGGCACGTCCGGTTGAGATACTTTACCTTTGTGTATGTTACGATTGGTTAGGTTAGGAGAGGAGAGCTTCTTCTTATGTGCTCTACACTGCCACTTAGTGGATTCCTGCAATCTAAGGTACTCTTATATGGTCAGCTTGGATGGCCAGAAATAGTTGTCTAGGCACATCAGTTTGGGCTAGGTTACGTTCGGTCATGTTATGTTTGTATATGTTACGCTAATGTAGCTATGGCTTTTGCGCTGTACACTGCTATTCGGCCGACATATGCACTCTACTGCGCTCGAATATGTTCAGCTTCGCTTTCGGAGGGCCAGCAATACAATACTGTTCTCGGCACGTTAGTTTGTGTTACGTTACGTTTGGTTCGGTTAGGCCAGTTTGGGCCAGGTTAGGGTGGCTTTGACTTTTCTGCTATAGGCTGCCACCGTGTCGACTTGTGCGCATTCCTGTCCTCCAATATGTTCTGTTTGGCGATGGGGATGTCAGCTATAGTGGTCTAGGCACGTTAGGTTGTATTATGCTGCGCTTGGCGGTGTCACGTTTCGTTAGGATAGGATGTGATAACTTTAACCTTTGAGCTATACACTGCTATTCGGTGGATTTCTGCGCTTTACGCTGCTCTGCTGCACTCCTCTCGACACTGGGGTGGGCAGAAATGGTGGCCGTGACACGATCGGATGAGTTATGTTACGTTCAGCAAGGACAAGTTCGGTTTGGTTTCGCTACGATGGCTTTGGCCTTTGTTCTGCACACTGCCATTCGGTAGATTTCTGCGCTCCACTGTTCACTAACATGTTCCGCTTGGCTCTGTGGAGGCCAGCAATAGTGGGCTCGTCTCGTTAGGTTTAGTTAATCGACGTTCGGTTGGGTTACGTTTGGTCAGGTTTGATCAGGGTATCTGTGACTTTCGGGCCCTATAATGCTTTTCGGTGGCTTCCTAATCTACACATTGTCCTATTATGCTCTGCTCGAAACTGGGAAGGCCAGTAATATTGGCCCCGGAACGTGAGCCTTATATGGGCTACGTTTGGCTATCTTACGTGTCGTTAGGGTAGGAGAGGATTGCATAGACTTTTGTGCTATATGCCGCTATTCGGGCGAATTCTGCGCTATTCTGATCGCTTACAAGCTCCGCATGGCTCTTGGGAGGCCAGCAATTTTCGGCTCGGCACGTAAGGTTGGGTTAGGTTACGTGTTGTTTGGTTATGCTTTATTGGTTAGGTTTGGATCGCTTTGGCAGTCTTGGCGTGGAGAGTCATTCGGCGGTTTTTTGCGTTCTGCCGTGCTCCAATATACTCTGCTCGACTCTGCGGAGGCTAGGAATAGTGGCCGCTGCACGTTAGGTTTAGTTAGGTTACGTTTGGATATATTACGGTTAGTTAGGTTAGGAGAGGATTGCATAGACTTTTGAGCTGTTTGCTGCTATTCGGTCGAATTCTGCGCTATGCTGACCGCTAATATGCTCCGCTTGGCTCTGGGGAGGCCAGCAATGATCGTCTCGGGACGTTATGTTGAGTTAAGCTGCTATGGGTCAGGCTACTTTCGTTTGGTTCACGACTGGGTAGCTTTGGCTTTCGTGGTATACACTGTTATTCGGTGGGTTCCTGGGCTCTTCTATCCTCCACCCAGCACTGCTCAAATCTGGGGATGCCAGCAATACAGGTCGCGTCACGTCGGGTTGAATAAGACTACGTTTGGCTATGTTAGGTTACTTTGAGTTAGGTTAGCGTAAGTTTGGCTTCTTCACTCAACACTGCCATTCTATGGACTTCTGCGGTCTACTGTGCTCCATCATAACCTGCTTGTCCATGGGGCGGCAGAAATAGTGGACGGGGCGCAATATCATGTGTTATGTCACGTTTGGTTTGGTCATGTTTGGTTAGGTATGGTCAATATCCCCTTCACTTTTGTGATATGAACTGAAGTGCTGTTGATTTCTAAGCCCATCCATGCCCTAGTATATTTTGCTTAGCATAGCGGAGGCCGGAAATAGTAGTCTCGGCCCGTTAGTTTGAGTTAGGCTACGTTTGCTTATGATACCCTTGGATAGGTCGAGAAACGGCGGCACCAACTATTGCGCGATGCACTGCCATTCGGTGGATATCTGCGCCCTGCTCTGCTCTGCTACACTCTGCTCGACACTGTGGTGGCCAGCAATAGCTGTCGTGACACTATACGTTAAGTTAGGTTACGTTTGGTTAGGCAAGGTTTGGCTAGGTTTCGTTATGATGGCCTTGTTCTTTGCGCTATACACTGCTATACGTCGGATTTCTGCGCTCTGCTGTGCTCTAGTATATTCTGTTTGGCTCTTCGGTAGTCAGCAAGGGTGTTCTTGGTACGTTAGGTTGTGTTATGTTACATCTGGCTATGGTATGTTTGGAAATGTTTGGTCAGTGCAGCTTAGACTTTTGTTCTATACACTGCTATTCGTACGCTTTCTGCGGTGCACATTGCTCTCCTAAGCTCTGCTCGACTATGGGAAGGCCGGCAATAGTGGTCGTGGCACGCTAGGATGTGTAGTGTTACGTTTTCTTAGGTTTGTTTGGGTTAGGTTCGGTCAGCATGTCTTTGATTTTTTTGATATTCACTGAGATGCCGTCCATTTCAACGCCCTACTCTACTCTAGAATACTCTGTTTGGCTCTGGGGATCCCAGTAATAGTGGTCTCGGCATATTATGTTGAGATAGTATACGTTTGGCTATGTTATGCTTTCTTTTGTTAGGTTTGGATGGTTTCGACTTTTCTGCTAAATGCTCAGATTCAGCGGATTCCTGTGCTCCACCCTCCTCTAATATGCTCCGCTTGGTTCTGGGTAGGCCAGCAATAGTGGTCGCGTCGCGTTTGGTTGAGGAAAATTGCGTTCGGTTAAGTATTGGTGTCCTTGAATTTTGTGCTGCACGCAGCTACTCTATGCATCTGCGCTCTACTATCCTCTGCTATCGTCTGCATGGCTCTGTTGATGCCGGCAATACTGATTACGACCCGTTAGGTTGAAGCAGATTGCGTTTGACTATGTCAGGTTAAGATGGGTTATATTAGGATACCATAGACTTCTGTGCGCAGCACGTCTATGCTTTGGACTTCTGCACCCTACTGTGCTCCATCATATTCTGCTCGTCTCTGGGTGCGCCAGCTGCAGTGTTCGCAGCACGCTAGTTTGGCTTACGTTACGTTTGGATAGGTTATGTTAGGTTATGCTTCGACAGGTTGCAATGCACCCCTGTGTGTTTCTGCGCGCTACTGTGCAGTAATATGCTCTGGCTGGCTCGGAGAGGGCCAGCAAATGTAGTATAGGCAGGCTAGTTTGTGCTATGGTACGTTTGGTTATTTCATGTTCTTCTGGGTTATGTTGGGTTATCTTTGAGTTTTCTGATATACACTGACATTATATGGGCTCCTGCTCTCTTCTCTCCTCTAATATGTTCTGCTTGGCGATGGGGATGACAGGAATATTGGTTTAGGCACGTTAGGTCGGGCTAGGCCTCGTTTGACCATGTTACGTTTCGTTAGGCTGGATTAGAATAATTCTGACTTCTGCGCTGCACACTGCTATTCGGTGGATGACTGCCCTCTCCATTGCCCGACGATATTCTGCTGGACTCTGTGGTGGCTAGCAATCGTGCCCGTTGCACGATAGGCTGAGATGTGTTACGTTCGATTATGCTAGGTTAGGTTAGGTTTGGGCACGATGGCTTCGACTTTTATGCTATACACAGATATTCCGTGGATATCTGCGCTCTACTGTGCGCTAGTATGTTCTGCTTTTCTCTGGGGTGTCAGCAATAGTTGTCAGCAATAGTCGTGTAGGATCTTAAGGATTTGTTATTCTGCGTACGCTTCGGTTCTGTTACGTTATGCTTGGATAGAATGGCTTTGAATTTGGTGCTGTACACTGCTTTTGGAGCATTTCCGCTCTCTGCTGTGATATAATATGTTCTGCTTGACTCTGGGGATGCCAGCAATGGTGGGCTCGGCACGTTACGCTTAGTTAGTCTACGTTCGGTTAGGTTAGGTTAGGAGAGGTTATATTAGCTTATGCACGACTTTGTGCTATTCTCTGCTAAATGGTGACTTCCTTCGTTCCACTGCGCTCTACTAGATCCTGCTTGGCCCTGGGGAGCCCAGCAATGGTGGTAGTGGCAGGTTAAGTTCAGTTATGCTCCGTTCAGACAGGTTATGACGGTTTGGGTTACGTTTGGATAGGATAAGTTATGTTAAGTTTGGTTTGGTTAGTTTCGGTTATGTTAGGATAGCTTTGACTTTTTTGCTATGCACTGTAATTCTGTGGACTCCTGCGCTGTACTCTCCTCTAATATGTTCTGCTTGGCTCTGGGGAGGCCATGAGTAGTCGTCGCGTCACGTTAGGTTGAAAAAGGGTGCGTTTGGCTATGTTAGGCTACGTTGGGTTAGGTTAGGATAGTTGAGACTATTGTGCTTCACACAGATATGTTATGGACTACTGCGCTCTGCAGTGCTCTATCACACTCCGCTTTGCTATCGTGAGGCCAGTAATTGTGGTCGCGGCACATCCGGTTGAGTATGGTTGCATTTGGTTATGCCACGTCTGGATGCGTTGGTACAGGTTGGCTTCGACTTTGGTGCTATCCACCGCTATTTCGTGTATTTCCACTGTCTACTGTGCTCTAATGTGTTCTGTTTGGCCCAGGGAAGGCCAGCTATATTTGCCCCGGCACGTTAGGTTCAGACGGGCTACGTTTGGTTATGTTTCGTCAGCTTTGGCTAGGTTTGGATAGCTTCGACATTTCCCATATACACTGCGGTTCTATGGATTTCAACGCTCTACTCTCCTTTACAATGATCGGCTTGGCTCTGTTGTGGCCAGAACTACTCTTCGCGACACGTTATGTTCAGTCAGATTGCGTTTGATTAGGTTAGGATAGGATGGTTTAGGCTATGGTACCACTGACACATGTGCTCAGCGCTGCTATCGTATGGACATCTGCACTCTAGTGTGCTCCATCATATTCTGCTTCTCTCTGGGTGCGCCAGGAACAGTGGTCGCGGCACGTTTGTTTGGGTTATGTTACGTTTGGTTAGGTTATATTAGGCCTTGTTTCGTCGGGATAAGTCTGACTTTTGCGGTATACACTGCTACTCGGTGGACTTCTGCCCTCTACTATGCTCTAGCATGTTCTGATTGGCTCTTGGATGGCAGCAATGCTTGTCGCGGCACGTTAGGTTGAATTAGGTTACGTTCTGTTACGATATGATAGGACAGGTTAGCAGAGGATAACTCCATCTTTCCTGTTGTACACTGCTGTACGGCTGACATCTGCGCTCTACTGTGCTCTAATATGTCCAGATTGGTTCTGGGAAGGCCAGCAATATGGTGTCCGCGTGTTAGTTTGTGTTAGGTTACGTATGGTAATGTTACGGCCCGTTAGGTTAGGATACGGTAGCATGGACCGTTGTGCTGAAAACTGATTTTCGGTGGATTTCTTCTATCTACTGTGCTTTATTATGTTCTGCTAGGCTCTGGCGAGGTAAGAAATATTGTTCTCGGCACGGTAGGTTTAGATAGGCTACGTTTTGTTAGGTTACGTTAGCTCTGGCTAGGTTTGGATAGCTTCGACTTTTGAGCTGTATAATTCATTACGGAGGATTCCTTCGCTCTATTGTGCTCTAGCATGTCCTGCTTGGCTCAACGGTGGCAAGAAATATTGGTCTAGGCACGTTAGGTTGAGGCAGGCTTTGTTTGGTTAGGGTACGTTAGCTTTGGACAGGTTTGAATAGCTTTGACTATTCTGCTGTACACTACGTTTCTATGGATTACTGAGCTCTATTATGCCCTCCATGGCTCTGTGGAGTCCAGCAATACTGGTTGCGTCACGCCACGTGGAGTTAGATCACGTTTGGTCACGCTAGGTTAGTTTGGGTAAGGTTCGGATATCTTTGACTTCTGTGCTCAACACTGCTATTATATGGACTTCTGCGCTCTGCTGTGCTCCATCATATTCTGTTTGTACGCGGGTACGCCAGCAATAGTGGTCGCGGCAAGTTAGGTTCAGTTGCGTTACGTCTGGATATGTTAGGTTAGGTTAGGTTTGGTCAGGATAACCATGGCTTTTGTTATATGAACCGCAATGCCCTTGATTTCAGAGCTCTACTATGCTCTAGTATATTCTGCTTGGCGATCGGGAGACCGGCAATGGTGGTATAGGCAGGTTAGATTCATTTACTCTGCGTTCGGTTATATCAGGTTAGGTCAGGTTATGTTAGGATATCTTTGACTTTTCCACATTACACAGCCATGCGGTGGACGTATGTGCTCTACTGTCCACTTGTATATTCTGCTTGGCTATCGGGTGGTGAACAATGGTGTTGTATGCTCGTTAGGTTGAGTGTGGTGTGGTGTGATTATGTTATGTTCGCTTAATCTCGGATAGGATTGACTTCACTTTTGTGCTGAGCACTGCTATTTGGAGAATTCCTGCGCTCTTCGTTGCTCTACTATGCTTTGCTCTACTCTGGGGTCGCCGGCAATAGCGGTCATGGCACGATATGTTTTGCAGTGCTACTTCCCGCATGTTTGGTTAGGCTAGGTTTGGTTGGGATGTCTTTGACTTTTCTGCTATACACTTCAATTCTATGGCTTTGAGCGCTCTACTTCCCTCTACTATGATCTTCATGGCGATGGGGATGCCAGCAATAGAGGTCTAGATACGTTAGGTTGGGTTAGGCTGCGTTTGCTTATGATACGTTTGGTAAGGTTAGGAAAGTATAGCTCTGACTTTTGCGCTACGCACTGCTATTCGGTGGATCTCTGTGCTCTACTGTCCTCTAATATGCTCTTATGGGTTCTGGGGAGGCCACGTTAGTTTTAGGTAAGCTACGTTCTATATGCTCTTATGGGTTCTGGGGAGGCCAGCAATATTTGTCTCGGCACGTTAGTTTTAGGTAGGATACGTTTGGCCAGGCTACGTTAGCTATGACTAGGTTTGGATAGCTTCGACTATTCTTATATACACTGCGATTATATGGCTTTCAGCGCTCTGCTCCCCTCTACTATTATCTACTTGTCTCTGCTGCGGCAAGCAATACGGTTCGCGGTACGTTAGGTTGGGGCAGATAGAATTTGACTATGTTAGGTTGGGATGGGTTAGGTTGGGATACCATTGTCTACTGTGATCGACACAGCTATGCTATGGACTTCTGCTCTCTACTGTTCGCTAACATGTTCTGATTTACTCTGAGAATGCCAGCAATGATAGTCTCGGCAGGTTATGTTGAGTTAGGCTGCATTGGTTTATGTTTGGTTTGGTTAGGTTAGGACAGGGTAGCAATTACTTTCGTGCTATGCGTTGCTATTATGTGGACTTCTGCACTCTACACTGATCTACCATACACTCCTCGACTTTGGGAGGCCAGAAATATTGGACGTGGCACGATAAGTTGTGTTAGGTTCCGTTCAGTTGGCTAAGGCTGGGATACGTTTCGGTAGGATGTCTTAGACCCTCGTGCTATACACTGCTATTCGGCGGATTTCTGCACTCTACTGCGCCCTAATATGTTCATCTTGACTCTGGGAGGGCCAGCAATAGTGGTATCGTCACGCCACTCTGAGATAGGCTAGAATTGGTTAGGTTAGGGTAGCACAGTGTGTGTTGGGATAACTATGGCTTTTGTGCTATACATTGTAGTGCCGTGCATTTATGCGCTCTGCTGTGCTGTATTATATTCTGTTTGGCTTTGGAGCTGCCAGAAATTGTAGTCTCGGCACGTGAGTTTGAGGATGTTTACGAACCGTTGGATTTGGCTGGGAAGGTTTAGTCATGGTTTCTTTGCATTTTGTGCTATACGCTGTTATTCGGAGGATTTCCGCCTCCGGCATTGCTATACTATTCTCAAATCTGCACTGGGTATGCGAGCAATAGTGGTCGTGGCAAAATAGGTTGAGTTAGGCAACGTTTGGCTATGTTATGTTCGGTGAGGTTGGGATAGGGTGCCTTAGACTTTTGTGCTATACCCTGCTGCCCGAGGATTCCTGCGCTCTACTGTGCTCTAACATTTTCTGCTTGAATCTGTGGAAGCCAGCACTAGTGCTCACGGAACGATAGGTTTTGTTATGTTACGTTTGGTTGGGTTAGTATATGTAAAGCTCGGTCAGGTTATCATTGATTTTCGTGCCACATACTGCTGCTCGGAGGATACCTGCGCTCGGCTTTGCTCTACTATATTCTGGTTGGCCCTGGGTACGCCAGCATTCGTGGCTTCGGTGCTGTAGGTTGGGTTAGGGTACGATAGCTTATGACAGGTTTGGCTATGCTAGGGCAGAGTAGCTTTGACTTTTGAGCTGTACGCTCCAATACGGTCGATTTCTGTGCTTTACTGCGCTGCACTATGCTCTGCTTATCTCTATGGAGGCCAGCAAATCATGGCCGCGGCGCGTTAGTTTGAGTTAGGTTACGGCTGGTTTGTTTGGGTTTTCATGGGTTAAGTTAGGATATCTATGACTTCTGTTCTGTACACGGCATTGCGGTGGACTTCTGCGCCCCACTGCGCTCTAGTATGTTCTGCTTGGGTCTGTGATGCCAGAAATAGTGGTCACGGAACGTTAGATTGTGTTTGGCTAGGCTTGGTTGGCTTAGGATAGCCTGGGTTGGGATAGGTTAACTTCGACTCTTCTGCAATACATTGCCATTGCTTGGACTTCTGCGTTGTACTCTCATTTAATATGATCTGCTGGGAGATGGGGTAGCCGGCAATAGTGGACTCGGCTCGTTACTTTAGTTGGTCTACGTTCCGTTTGGACAGATTAGGTCAGGTAATGTTAGGGTACCTTAGCCGTTTGTGCCCTTCGCTGCTGTTTGGTGGCTTCCTGCGCTCTAATGTGCTCTAACGTTTTCCGCTTTGCTCTGGGAATTCCAGTAATAGTGGCCTCGGGAAGTTAGGTTATGTTAGGCTACGTTTGGGTATGCGTCGATTGTTTAGGTTAGGAGAGCATAGCTGTGACCTTTGTGTTATATTCTCTTTCTCGGTGGATATCTGCCCTCTACTCTGCAGTGTCACACTCAGCTTGTCTCTGTGGGCGCCTGAATTGTGGTCGCGGAACGTTAGGTTGAGATATGTTACGTGTGGTTAGGTTAAGTTTGGCAACGTTTGGTTAGGGTAGCTCCAACTTTAATGATGTACACTGCATTTCTGTGGATTTTTGCTCTCTACATTGCTCTAATTCTCTCTGCTTGGCTCTGTTCAGGAGAGCAATGGTAGTCACGGCAGCTTCTGTTGCGTTACGCTACGTTTGGCAGGACCAGCCTAGGGAAGGCTAGGTCAGGGTATCTTTGGCTTTTGTGCTTTACACTACCAGTCTGTGGACTTGTGCGCGCTACTCCCCTCTAACGCGTTGTCTTGGCGATGGGGAGGCCAGCGATAGTGGTCGCGTCACGTTAGGTTGAATTCTGCTAGGTTTGGTTACAGTAGGACAGGGTAGGACCGACTATTGTGCTATACACTGCTATTAGGTGGGTTCCAGAGCTCTACTCTGCCACAATATGCCCTGCTTGGCTTTGGTATGCCAGCAATAATGGCCTCCGCACGTTAGGTCGAGTTATTTTATATTTTGTCAGGTTAGGTTTGGTTAAGCTCGGTCAGGTTATCAAAGACTTTCGTGTTATATACTTCCATTCGGAGGATTTCTGCGCTCCACTCTGCTATACTATACTCTGCGTGGCCCTGAGAATGCCAGAATTATTGGTCTTGGCGCGTTAGGTTGCGTTAGCTTACGTTTCGTTATATTATGTTAGGACAAGTTCGGCAAGGACAGCTTTGGCTTTCGTGCTATACACTGTTGTTCGGTGAATTTCTGCGCTCTACTGTGCTCCTCTATATTCTGGTTGAACACATGGAGTCCAGCAATCGTGGTCGCGGAACGTTATGATGAGTTATGCGACGTTCGGTTAGCATAGGCTGGCTTGTTTTGCGCTTGGATAGCTCCGAATTTTTCCACGTACACTGCGATTCTTTTGATCGCTGCGCTCCACTCTCCTCTAATGTGCTCAGCTTAGCTCTGGGGAGGCCAGCAATAGTGTTCGGGGTGCGATAGGCTGTGATAGGTGACGTTCAGCTGTGTTAGGTTAGGTTAGGTTTGGTTAGGACGGCTTTGACTTTTGTGTCATTTACTGACATTCGGTGGATTTCTGCGCCCTGCTGTGCTCTATTATATTCAGCTTGGCCATGAGAATTCGAGGAATATTGGTCTCGGCACGTTACGTTCATCCATGTTATGTTTGCATAGCCTATGTTTGGTAAGTTTCTTCATGGATAGCATTGACCATGGTGCTATACACTGCTCTTCCGTAGATTTCTGCGCTCTACTGTGCTCTAATACATCCTGCTTTTATGTGTGGGTGCCTGCAATCGAGGTTACGTCATGCTAGGTTGAAATAGGCTACTTCTGGTTTTGTTGAGTTTGGCTAGGCTAGGCTATGCTACTACGATTTTTGTACTATACACTGCTACTTGGTGCATTTCTGCTTTCTACTGTGGTCTAACATATTCTGCTTGCCTCTGGGACGGCCAGTCATATTGTCCTCGTCACGTTATGTTCAGTTACACTACGTTTGGGAAGGTTAGGTTTGGTCAGGTTAGGTTACGGTGTTTCCAACTTCTGTGCTATACACTGCTATCCGTGCATTTCTGCGCTCTACTATGCTCTAATGTGTTTTGCTTGTATCTGAAGAGGGCAGCAATAGTGGTCTCGGCACGTCAGGATGTATCGATTACGGTTTGTTACGTTACGTTTGGTTGTGTCAAGAGAGTGTAACCTCAAATGTCCTGCCATAGACTGCTATTCGGTGGATTACCACGCCCTACGTTGCACAACTATGCTCTGCTCGTCCCTGGGGATCCCAGTTATAATGGTCTCGGCTCGGTAGGTTGAGTTATACTTCGTTTGGTTAGGTTATATTATTCTGGCTTAGGCCTGGATGGCTTTGACTTTGCGGTGTAAACTGTTACTAGGTGGACTTCTGCGTTCAGCTGGCCTCTACTATATTCTGGTTGGACATGTCGACACCAGCAATAGTGGTCGCGGCACATTTGGTTGTGTCATGCTACGTTCGGTTACGTTACCTTTGGTGATGTTAGGTTAGGGTAGTTCTGACCTTTGTGCTATAGACTGCTATCCGGCGGATTTCTGCGCTCTACATTGCTCTACCACACTCTGCTCGACTCTGTGGAGGCGAGAGTTAGTGGTCGTGGCGCGTTAGTTTGGGTTAGGTTACGTTTGGTTTGCTTAGGTTAGGCCAAATTTGGTCAGGATAGGTTTGACTTTCGTGCTATACCCTGCTTTGCGGTGGACTCCTGTCTGCTGCTGTGCTCTACTATGTCTTCCTTGGCCCTGGGAAGGCCGGCAATAGTGGTCTTGGCTCGCTAGGTTGAGTTACGCTACGTTCTCTGTGTTACGTTTGGCCAGGTTAGGATAGAGTATATTAGACTTTTGCGCCATACGCTGTTATTCGGTGGATTTTTGCCACCTACTCTGCTGTAATTTGTCCCCTTTGGCTCTGCGGTTGCCCGTAGAGGTGGTCTCGGTATGTCATTTTGAGATAGGTTTTTTTCGTTTGGCCAGGTTAGGAAGCCTCGGTCAGGATTTCTTCTTCGTATACGCTGTACACTGCTGCACGTTCGATTTCCACGCTCTACATTGCTCTACTATAGTCTGCCCGACACTGGGGTGGAGAGCAATGGTGTTCGTGGCACGTCGGTTTGGGACAGGTTACGTTTGATTTGGTTACGTTGTGTTAAGTTTTGGTTAGGACAGCTTTGGCTTTCGTGGCATACACGGCTATTCGGTGGGTTCCTGTGATGTACTGTGCTCTAATATATCCTGCTTGGTTCAGGGGAGGCCAGAAGCGGTGGTCGCGGCACGTTATATTGTTCTTTGCTGCGATAGTTTGTGTTAGGTGTGGTAAGGTTTGGTCAGAGTATCTTCGACTTCTGTGCTATTCGTTGTTTTGCGGTGGATTCCTGTGCTCTACAGCTTCCTGGTACATTCGGCTTGTCTCCGTGCAGGTCAGCAGGAGTGGTCTCTTCATGTTTGGTTCAGATATGTTACATTTGGTTATGTTACCTTTGGCTATGTTAGGTAATGCTGCTTTGATTTTTGAGCTATAAACTGCTATTCGGTGGGTTTCTGCGCTCTAATCTGCTCTAGTATGCTCTACTTTGCTCTACCATGGCCCTCGATAGCCGTTGCGGCATGCTATGTTAGATTTAGCTACGTTTGTTTAGGCTAGTTTTGGTCCGGTTAGGTTGGGTGTCGTCGTCTTCTGTGCTATATACCGCTATGCGAAAGTGTTCAGCGCTCTACAGTGCTGTAGTGCTATCTGTTTGTCTCTGTGTTGGCCAGCAATACTAACATCGCCGTGTTAGGTTGAGTCAAGCTGCGCTTTGACGTGTCACGTTTTGTGAGGTTATGGCAGAATTGCTTAGACTTATGTGCTATACATTGCTCTTCGGTGGATTTCTGCGATCTACAGTTTTCATCTATATTCTGCGTGTCTCCGCGGATGCCAGCAGCAATGGTCGCGGCACGTTATGTTGAGTTATGCTACGGTTGGTTAGGGTAGGTTAGGACAGGTTTGGTTAGTGTATCTCCGACTTTTGTGCTGTACACTGCTTTTCGATGGATTTCTGCGCCCTGTACAGCTCTAATATTCCCTGCTCATCTCTGGGGAGGCGAGCAATAGTGTCCGTGGCACGCCAGGTTGAGTTAGGTTACGTTTGGTTAGGTTAGGATAGGTTCGGTTTAGATAGGATGGCTTCGGCTTTGTAGCTGTAGACTGCTGTTCGGTGGATTTATGCGCTCCACATTGCTCTACCATTCTCTGCTCGACTCTAGGGTGACGAACAATGGTGGTCGTGGATCGTCAGGTTGAGTTAGGTTACGTTTGGTTAGGTTAGGGAAGGTTAGGTTAAGTTTGGATCGTATAGCTACGACTTTCGTGCTATAAACTGTTTTCCGGTGGATTTCTGTGATCTACTGTGCTCTACTACATTCTGCTTGGCTCTGAGGACGCCAGAAGCTGTGGCCCCGCACATTATTTTGAGATATGCCACGTTTTGTTGTGTTTGGTTGGGTTATGATAGGTTAAGGTACCTTCAACGTTTGTGCTCTTCACTATGCGGTGGATATCTGCGCACTACAGCTTCCTAGTAAATTCGGCCTGTCCCTGTGGAGGCGAGCAAGCGTGGTCTCGTCATGTTAGGTAGAGATGGGTGACGTTTGGTTATGTTACGTTTGGCTATGTTAGGTATTGCTACTTTGGCTTTTTTGCTACACACCGCTATTAGGTGGATTTCTGCGTTCCAATGTTCTCTAATATTCTCTGCCTGGCTTTGGGGACGGCAGCAATATCGGTCTCGCCACGTAATGTTCAGTTACACTACGCTTGGGTAGGATATGTAAGGTCAGGTTAGTTCAGGGTGTGTTCGACATTTGTGCCATACACAGCAATTCGGTGTACCTCTGCGCCCTGCTCTGTCTGGTGTACTCTGCTTGGACATGGGGAGGACAGCAGGAGTGGTCGCGGCAGGTTATGCTGAGCGATGCTGCGTTTGGTTAAGCTGGATTATGCCAGGTTAGGTCAGGATATCCTCGGCTTTTGCGCTATACGCTGATATTCGATGGATTTCTGCAGCCTACAGTGCTCTGGTATATTCTGCTTGGCTCTGTGGATGCCAGCAATATTTGCCTCATCACTTTACGTTGAGTTACGCTACGTTTGGGTAGGAAAGATTCACGTTAGGTTAGTGTATCTTCCACTTTTGTGTTTTGCACTGGCATGCGTTGGATTCCTGTCCTCTGGTATACTCTGCTTGTCTCTGGGGATGCCAGATATAGCGGTCGCGGGACGTTACGCTGATGTAAGTTACGCTTGGTTGTGTTACGTTTGGTTATGTTTGGATAGGGTAGATACGATTTTTGTGCTCTACAGTACAATGCGACGGACTTTTGCGCTCTACTGTGCTCTGGTATATCCTGCTTTCCTCTGGGGGAACAACAACAGTGGTATCGGATCGTTGGGTTGAGTAATGATACGTACTTTTATGTTACGTTTGGTCAAGTTAGGACAGAATGGATTACACTTTTGTACCGTACACGCATATTCGGTGGACATTTGCCGTCTACTGTACTCTAGTACGCCGGTTTGACTCTGTGGTGGCCAGTATTTGTGGTTCCGGCACGTTAGGTTGTGTTAGGTTTCGGTTCGTTGGGTTAGG
>NW_016908543.1:158418-160901 GCF_001483705.2 Eufriesea mexicana | reverse complement strand
CGGCATTCCGGTTAACTTCTGCACTGTACTGTGTCCTAGTACATTCTGCTTGTCTCTCTGGAGGCCAGCAATAGTGGTCTCGTCATTTTAGGTTGGGTTATGCTGTGTTTGTATATGCTACATTTGGCTAGGTTAGGATAGGCTACTCAGACTGCTGTGCTATTCGCTGCTAATCGGTGGATTTCCGCGCTCTAATGCGCTCTAATATTCTCTGCTTGGATCCGGGGTTGCCAGAAATATTGGTCTCGGCACGTCATGTTGAGTTACACTTCGTTTGGGTAGGTTAGGTAAGAGCAGGTTAGGTCAGGGTATGTTTGACTTTTGCACTCTGCACTGCAATGCGGTGGACTTCCGCGCTCTGCTGTTCACTAGTTGTAGCCTATTTGGATATGGTGAGGCCAGCAATAATTATCCCGGCGCGATGTGTTGTGTTACGATACGTTTGGTGAGGTTAGGATAGGCTACTTCAGACTTCTGTGCTATACACGGCTATCCGCGGATTCCTGCGTTGCACTGTACTCTAGTATATTCTGCTTGGCTCTGTGGAGGTCAGCACTAGTGATCTTGGCACGTTAGGTAGAATATAGCTACGTTTGCTTATCTTACGTTTGGTTAGGTTATTATGGCTTAGCATATTCTCTTGTGCCACACACGGCTAGTCGTTGGACTTCTGCGCTATACTGCGCTCTAATATGATCTGCTTGGCTCTGGGGCGGCAATTAATAGTTGTCTTTGCACGATAGGTTTTGTTAGGTTTCGGTCCGCAAGGTTGGGTTAGGACAGGTTAGGTTAGGGTATCTTCGACTTTTGTGCTGTACACTGCTATTCGATGGACTCCTGCACTCTGCGTTGCTCTACTATTCTCTGCTCGACCCTGGGCATGTGAGCAATAGTGGTCTTGGAACGTCAAGTTGCGTTAGGTTACGTTTCGTTATGTTAGGTAAGGTTAGGTTAAGTTTGGATAGTATAGCTACGATTTTCGTGATATACACTGTTTTTCGGTGGATATCTGTGATCTACTGTGCTCTACTTCATTCTGCGTTGCTCTGGGGAGGCCAGGGACAGGGGTCGCGGCACGTCACCTTGTTTTATGTTGCGTTCGGTTATGTTAGATTAGGATAGGTTAGGTTCGGTTATCAGCGGCTTTTGTTCTATTCACTACAATTCGGTGGGTTTCTGCGCTCTATTCTGCTCTAATACATTCTGCTTGGCTCTAGGGAGGCCAGCATCATTGGCCTCGTCACGTTGCGTTTAGTTACACTACGTTGGGTAGTTTAGGTAAGGATAGGTTACTTCAGGGAATGTTCGGCTTTTCAGCTGTATGCAGCAATGCGGCGGATTTCTCCGCTCTACCCTGATCTAGTGTATTCAGCTTGGCTCTGGTGTGGCCAGTAATACTCGTCTCGGCACGTTAGTACGAGTTATGCTGCGTTTGGTTATGTTACGTTTCGTGAGGTTGGGATACGATAGTTCATTCCTTTGTGCTATAAACTGCTATCGGCTAATTTCTGCGCTCTACAGTTTTCTAATATTTACTGCTTGGCTCTGAGGAGGCCAGCAATAGTGGTCTCGGCGCGTTAGGCCGTGCCAGGCTGCGTTAGCTTATGACATATTTGGCGACGCAAGGGCAGAATAGCTTAAAATTTTGCGCCATACACTGCTGTTCGGTGGATTTCTGATCCCTGCAGTGCCCTTATATTTCCTGCTTGGCTCTGTGATGGCCAGTGATAGCGGTCCCTGCACGCCAGGTTTTGTTATCTTATGGTCGCTTAGGTTAAATTACGATATGTTTCGTCAGAATAGCTTTGACTTTCGTGCTATACACTGGCTTCCGGTGGACTTCTGTGGTCTACAGTTCTCAACTATATTCTGCTTGTCTGTTGGGATGCCAGCAGTAGTGTTTACTGCACGATATGTTCAGCTACGCTAGGTTTGGTTATGTCTGGCTAGGATAGGTATTCTACGACTTTTGTGCTATACACTGGTACACGCGGATTTCTGCGCTCTACTGGCTTCGAATGTTTTCTGCTTTTCTCTGGGGAGGCCGGCAGTAGCCGTCTAGGCATGTTAGGTTGAGTTAGGCGACGCTTGGCTGCGTTAGATGAAGGCAGGTTAAGTTAGCATATCTTCGACTTCTGTGATATTCACAGCAATGCGGTGGATTTCTGCGCACCGCTGTGTTTTAGAACATACTGCTTGTCCCTGTGGAACCCAGCAATAGTGACTCCGTCACGTTAGGTTTTGCTATGTTAAGTTCGGACGTATAACGTTTGACCAGGTTAGGAAAGGCTACTTTGACTTTTGTGCTGTACACAGCTCTTCGGTGGATTTCAGCGCTCTAATGTCCTCTAATATGACCTGATTGGCTCTGGGATGGCCAGTAATAGTGGTCTCGGTAAGTTAGGTTTATTTGTGTCACGTTTCGCTTGGTTATGTTAGGATGGTTCGTAGCTTACACTGATATTCGGAGGACGTCTGCGCTC
>NW_016908543.1:136474-157979 GCF_001483705.2 Eufriesea mexicana | reverse complement strand
GAAAGCTTGAGTCATATTACGTTTGTTCAGGGCATGTTAGGTTATGGTAGGGCAGGATAGCTTTGACTTTCGCGGTATGCACTGCTCTTCGTTGGATTTCTGCGCTATACCGTGGTCCGGTATGTTCCGCTTGGCACTGAGGTCGCCAGCAAGGGTGGTCGTGACACGGTAGGTAGAGTTAAGTTACGTTTGGTTAGGTAGGGATACGCTGCGCTAGGTTAGGATAGCTCTGACATTTCTACTACATACAGCTATTCGATGGGCTTCTGCGCTCCACCGTGCGCTATCACTATCTGGTAGTGTCTGGGGACGCCAGGGATAGTGGTCGCGGCAAGTTTGGTTCAGTTGTGTTATGTTTGGTCAGGGGATGTTTTGCTATGTTTGAATGGTATAGCTGTGACTTCTCTGCTACAGACAGCTATTTGGTGTCTTTCTGCGCTCCACTGTGCCCTAATATATCATGCTTGGTTCTGGGGAGGCCAACAATTGCGGCCTAGGCGCGCTAGGTCGCGTTAGGTTACGCTTGGCGTGATTAAGGCAGGATAGGCTTCGTTAGGATTGGCTTTGCCTGGTTAGCTTAGACTTTTGTGCTATACACTGCTATTTGCTCGATATCTGTACAGTGAGTTGCTCTACTGGCATCTGCTTCTCTCTGGAGAGGCCAGCGACAGCTTTCGCTGCACGTTAGGTTGAGTTATGTTACGTTTGGTAAGGATACGTTATGTTAGGCTATGTACGGTTTGGATGGCTTCGACTTTTGTGCTATACACTGCTGTTCGTTGGACTTCTGCGCATTGCGTTGCTCTACTCTACTCTGCTCGAATATCGGGACGCCAGCAATAGCGGTCATGGCTGGGCACGTAATGTTATGTTACGTTTGGTTAGGTTAGGTTATGTTGGGTTAGGTATTTGTATCCTTGACTTTTGTGCTTTACATTGCATTGCGGCGGATTTCTGCTCTCTACTGTGCTCTGGTATATTCTGATTGGCCCTGTGGAGGTCAGCAAAGTTGGCCGTGGCAAGTAAGCTTAAGTTATGTTACGTTTGGTTAACTTAGGTTAAGTTTGGTTAGGTTAGGTTACGGTGCATTTGACTTACCGTGTCCTCGGTCAAGACGGGTTGTCCGGGGATCGGGACGGCTGCGTGGCGATCATCGCCTGGGGACTGCTGCGGACACCCGCCCCATCCCTGCTACACAACGGTGAGGGATTTGCGGCGATCTCCTGGAACGACGTAGTCCTGGTGGCACGCAACGTCTCCAGCAGCCGCGGCCCTTCGTCGTGCGAGAGTTACTTGGACGATCTCGGAAGTTTCCTTAGTGGACACGTGGCTCGTCCGGTTCTGGTCATGGTGGACATCAACGCCACCCCGCCCCCCGGGGTCACGCTCTAGGCGAGTCCCTGCAAGATTGGGCCGCGGGGTTGGATCTCCGGTTGCTCAACCGGGGCTCCGTAAGCACGTGCGTCCGGTGGAACGGCACGTCCATCGTGGACTTGTCGTTCGCATCGCCGAGAGCTCTGCGGCGGGTCACCGACTGGAGGGTGGCGGTGGAGGTGGAAACGCTTAGCGACCACCTCCACATCACCATGATGCTTGCCGTCACTCCTAGCCCCGGACTGGAACAACCCAGCAGGAGGCACGCCACAGTGCCGCGATGGGCGCTCGAGCGCCTCGACCGCGACCTCGTCCCCGAGGCCGTCAAGGTCGCCGCCTGGGTGGAAAGGGCCTTCGGGGGCGAAAACGACGTAGCAGGGTTAATGGCGGAGCGGCTATGGCCGTCGATGACGCGCGCGTGCGACGTCACCATGCCGCGGGTTAGAGAGCCACCTTCGAGGGGTGGAGTGCATGGTGGTCGGCCGAAAGAGCGCAGCTCCGGGAGCACTGCGTACCCGCCCGGCGCCAGTACAACAGGGCGCGACGTCATCGACGCGCGGTGTCCGCCGAGCACATCGCGCGCCTCTGTCGCGAGTACCGGCCCGCGCTGGGCGTTCTCCGGAAGGAGATTCGCAGAGGCAAATCTCCGCAATGGGATGAACTCCTCACGAACCTCGAAACCGATTCGTGGGGACGCCCCTATAAATTGGTAGTGGGGAAGGTAAGTGCATGGGCGCCCCGCGTGACCGAGCGTATGGACCCCGAGCTCCTGCGGCGGCTGATCGACACCCTCTTTCCGGTGGTGGCGGTGGAGGGGGTGCAACCCGTTGCAGTGCGATCGGAACTTGTCGGATGGTCCGACGGGCTAGGGGTCTCGCGCGAGGAGTTGGGCCGTGCAGTCGTTAGGATTGCTGCGAGGAGCAACGCCCCCGGACCGGACGGCATCCCAGGCCGGGCCTTTGCACTGGCTCCGGAGGCGTGGGCTGGCCGTGTGTGGCGGCTGTCCGACAGCTGCCTCAGGATCGGTCGCATCCCGGCGTGTTGGAATTGAGCGCGGGTCGTGCTGACCCCGAAACCAGTGAAGCCGCCGGACTCTCCGAAGGTATACCGCCCGATATGCCTGCTCCACGAGGTGGGCAAGCTCTTCTAGCACGTTCTAGCCGTCCGCCTGCGAGAGCATTTAACGGAAGTGGTTCCCGATCTCAGCATCAGGCAGTATGGATTCCGTCATGGTCGGTCGACCACCGGCGCGATTCAGCGCTTTCGTACCATGTCGGAGGCTGCCTGTGACCGGGACGGGGTGGTACTGGCGGTCGGTGTGGACATCGCCAACGCCTTCAACACCCTGTCCTGAGCCGCTATCAGGTATGCCCTGTTGTACCACAGGGTTCTCCAATACGATATAGCGGTGAACGGCGACTATTTGGCGGAGCGCTCGATCCAGTATCCCACAGGAATCGGTACTCGGGCCAATCCCCTGGGACCTCGCGTACGACGCCGTGTTGCGCACTCACCTCCCTGCGGCCTGAGCCTTAGGTGTTACGCAGACGACACGCTGGTGATGGCCGACGGGTCGAGTTGGGTGATGGCCACGCCGCGCGCGGAAAGCGGCGTGGCACACTTCGCGAATTGCATCCAACGGCTGGGGCTGAGTGTCTCCCCCGAGAAGACCGAGGCAATATGGTTTTGCCATCTGCACTGCGGGAAGCCGCCCAAGTCCCTGAGCGCCTGGGGAACGACGTGGTCAAGGTACGGGACCGGATGAAATATCTCGGTCTCCTCCTCGATAGCCACTGGAGGTTCTACGAGGATTTTCTCGCGCTGGAACCCCGCCTGGAAGGTATGGCGGGGGCACCGTATCGCCTGCTACACGACCTGTGTGTGCCAGACGGTTGGGTGCGCCGCCTCTACACGGGAGTCGTTCGCTCGGTGGCACTTTGCGGGTCTCCGAACTTGGCGATCGATCTGGTCGCTAGGCCGCGCAGTCTGGCGATTCTCCGGCGTGCCGCTCGAAGGATAGCGATCAGAACGCGTGCGGTTACCGCACGATATCCCACGAGGCGGCGATGGACCTGGCGGCTGTTCCGCCGTTCGGAATGCAAACGGTGGAGGTGGCCCGTATCTACGCAATCTAACACACTGGCGGCGTCGGTGCTCCTGAGGAAGGGGCCGTTTCGTTGAGGTGAAGGGTCCGACAGACCGTGATGTCCGCCTGGCGATCTCGGCTGAGGAAGCCGAGCATCCGCCTGCACCGGCATATCGAGGCTGTCCTCCCCGTGCTGGATGCATGTGGGCGCAGCGGCAGCCGGCACACTTTCCGTCTGACACAGGTGCTATCCGGGCACGGGTGCTTCGGCGAGTACGTGCTTCGTATCGGGCGGGTGCTGGCGAGTGGGGGCCCGTCTGTTCGAGGGACCGTGGTCCGGGCGCGAAGCGCCGCGTGATGGTCGCGCGGCGTCCGCAGGGTATGTGTGCGTTGCGGTGCGGTGCGATGCGTGTTGTATGTGCCTGTAATGGACCCGTCTCTCGCGTATGGACATGGACGTTTCGGGTGCGATTTCGCGTCGCGTCTGGAGGGAACTACGGTTGCGTCGCGGGGGCGTCCTGGCAATTGCCGCGGAGTCCGGGGCGCACCGAAATGCGAAGGGCTGGCCATCGTGGGGATTTTAGTGGGTAAAAATACCACATAACCCCACGCCTCTTCCCTAAGTGTGTCGGGAGCTTTTGGAAGATTTCCCCTCGTGAAAAGAAGGGTATCTTTGACTTCTGCTCTGTACACTGTAAAGCGGTGTACTTCTGCAGTCTATTATGCTGTAGTATGTTCCGCTTGGCTCTGGGCACACCGGTAATGGTGTTCTCGATATGTAAGGTTGAGATATGCTTCGTTTGGTTCGGCTATGTTAGCTATGGTTAGGGTAGTGTAGCTTGGACTTTTCTGCTGTACACTGTGATTCTATGGGTTTCTGCTCTCTACTCTCCTCTAATATGTTCCACCCGGCTCTTTGGAGGCCAGCAGTAGTGGTCGCGTCACGCTAGGTTGAGTTATGTTACGTTTGGTTACGTTCCGGTTTCTTAGGATCGGAGGGTCTAGCTTTGACTTTTGCGCTATAACCTGTTGTTCGGCGCATTTCTGCACACTGTGGTGCTCTAATAGGTTCTGCTTCGCACTGGGCGGCCAAAAAGAGTTGTCCCGCCTCGTTAAGTTTAGTTAGTCCACGTATGAATATGTTATGTGTGGTCGCGTTAGGTTGTGATATATCTCACTTTTCTTCCATACGCTGCTATTTGGTACGTCCATGCTATCTACTGTGCACTAGTATACTCTGCTTGGATCTTGGGTTACCAGTAACAGCGGTCTCGGCACTTTAGGTTAAATTAGGGTACGTTTGATTAAATTACGTTTGGATATGTTAGGACTGGATATCTTTGACTTTTGAGCTATACACTGCTATCCGCTTGATTCCTGCGCTCTACATTTCTCTACTATACGCTGTTCTACCATGGGGTGGCCAGCAATAATGTTCTCGTCACGTTAGGTTGAGACATGCTGCGTTTGGTTCCGTTGCGTTTGGCGTGGTAAGGATATTATAGTCAAGGCCCTTGTGCTATACACGGCTAACCGCGTATTTCTTCGCACTACTGTGTTCTATGAATTTCTGCTTGTCTGTGCGAAGGCCAGCAATGGTGGCCTCGGCATGATCGGTTGAGTTAATCTACGTTTAGTTACGTTGCGCTGGTGTGCGTTACGTTGCGCTGGTGTGCGTTACGTTGGGATTGCATTAGCTTTTCTACTATACATTGGGATCCTATGGAATTCTGCACTCTAGTCTCCTCTAATATGTTCTGCCTGGCCCTGCGGTGGCCACCAATAGCGGTCGTTGCAAGATAGGTTGAGTTATGCTGCATTCGGTTAGGTAAAGTTATGACAAGTCAGGACTGAATATGTTTGGCTTTTGTGCTGTACCCTGCAGTGCGGCGGATTTCTGCGCTCTACTGTGCACTGGTATATTCCGCACGGGTCTGGGAGGCCAGTAATAGTGGTCTCGGCACAATAGTTTGATTTAGTCTATGTCTGGTTAGGTCATACTAGTTTGGGTTCGGCATGCATAGCTTTGACTTTCGTGGTGTACACTGCTATTCGGTGGACTCCGGCTCGATACTGTGCTGCGATATGTTCTGCTTAGCACTCCGGAGGCCAGCGATAGTGGCCTCGGCACGTCATGTGAAGTTACGTTATGTTCGCTTATGTTGCCTTTGGTTAGGTTATGAAGGGATACATCTGCCTTTTGTGCCATACACTGCTATGCGGTGGATGTCTGCGCTCTATTGTGCCATAATATGCTCTGCTTTGCTCCGGGATGACAGCAACGGTTGTCTCGGGACTTTAGGCTCTGTTCGGATACGTTTGGTTAGGTTAGTTTAGTCTGGGGTAGGTTAGGATAGTCTTCTCTTTTCTGCTATGCAATGCCATTCTTTGGTCTCCTGCTCTCTACTCTCCTTTAACATGCTCTGCTTGCCGATGCAGAGGCCACCAATAGCGGACACGGCTCGTTAGGTTTATATAGTCTACACTTGACTTGGTAAGTTTGGGTCGGGCAAGGTAAGGGTACCTTTGACGTTTGCGCTGTTCCCTCTCGTTTCGCGGCTTCCTGCGTCCTACTATGCTCAAGTGTGTTCTTCTTGGCACTGGGGATTCAGTAGTTGCGGTCTCGGCACGTTAGGTTGAGTTAGGCTGCGATCGGTTATGTTATGTTTAATTGTGTTCGGTTGGGATAGTTTTGGCGTTCGTGGTGTACACTGTTATTCGGTGGATTTTTGCGCTCTACATAGCTCTACCGTATCCTACTTGGCCCTCGGGAGTCCAGCAATGGCAGCTGCGGCGCGTTATGTTGATTTTGGCTTAGTTTGGATATGATATGTTTGTTTGGGTTAGGTTGGGTATATCTGAATCTTCTGCTATATATTGCGATTCTACGGATTTCTAAACTCTACTCCAGTCTGATATGTTATGCTTTGCTCTGGGGAGAATAGCAGTCGTGGTCTCGGCATGCATAGGTTCTATTAGGTTTCATTTGGTTTCGCTACGTTTTGCTAATTTAGGAGAAGGAACTCTGACATTTGTGCTAGACACTCTTATTCGGTGGACTTCTGCGCTCTACATTGCTCTACCTTACTCTGCTGGACGATGGGAAGGGCAGCAGTAGTGGTCTCGCCACGCTAGTTTGAGCTGGCTACATTTGTTTGTGTTACGTTTAGCCAGGCAGGGAAGGATATGTTTGACTTATGAGCTATACAATGCTGTTCGGCGGATTTTTGCACTCTACTGTGCTCCAATATGCTCTGCCTGGCTTTGGGGCGGCCAGAAATGGTGGTCTCGGCACGCTTGTAAGGATATTATAGTCAAGGCCCTTGTGCTATACACGGCTAACCGCGTATTTCTTCGCACTACTGTGTTCTATGAATTTCTGCTTGTCTGTGCGAAGGCCAGCAATGGTGGCCTCGGCATGATCGGTTGAGTTAATCTACGTTTAGTTACGTTGCGCTGGTGTGCGTTACGTTGCGCTGGTGTGCGTTACGTTGGGATTGCATTAGCTTTTCTACTATACATTGGGATCCTATGGAATTCTGCACTCTAGTCTCCTCTAATATGTTCTGCCTGGCCCTGCGGTGGCCACCAATAGCGGTCGTTGCAAGATAGGTTGAGTTATGCTGCATTCGGTTAGGTAAAGTTATGACAAGTCAGGACTGAATATGTTTGGCTTTTGTGCTGTACCCTGCAGTGCGGCGGATTTCTGCGCTCTACTGTGCACTGGTATATTCCGCACGGGTCTGGGAGGCCAGTAATAGTGGTCTCGGCACAATAGTTTGATTTAGTCTATGTCTGGTTAGGTCATACTAGTTTGGGTTCGGCATGCATAGCTTTGACTTTCGTGGTGTACACTGCTATTCGGTGGACTCCGGCTCGATACTGTGCTGCGATATGTTCTGCTTAGCACTCCGGAGGCCAGCGATAGTGGCCTCGGCACGTCATGTGAAGTTACGTTATGTTCGCTTATGTTGCCTTTGGTTAGGTTATGAAGGGATACATCTGCCTTTTGTGCCATACACTGCTATGCGGTGGATGTCTGCGCTCTATTGTGCCATAATATGCTCTGCTTTGCTCCGGGATGACAGCAACGGTTGTCTCGGGACTTTAGGCTCTGTTCGGATACGTTTGGTTAGGTTAGTTTAGTCTGGGGTAGGTTAGGATAGTCTTCTCTTTTCTGCTATGCAATGCCATTCTTTGGTCTCCTGCTCTCTACTCTCCTTTAACATGCTCTGCTTGCCGATGCAGAGGCCACCAATAGCGGACACGGCTCGTTAGGTTTATATAGTCTACACTTGACTTGGTAAGTATGGGTCGGGCAAGGTAAGGGTACCTTTGACGTTTGCGCTGTTCCCTCTCGTTTCGCGGCTTCCTGCGTCCTACTATGCTCAAGTGTGTTCTTCTTGGCACTGGGGATTCAGTAGTTGCGGTCTCGGCACGTTAGGTTGAGTTAGGCTGCGATCGGTTATGTTATGTTTAATTGTGTTCGGTTGGGATAGTTTTGGCGTTCGTGGTGTACACTGTTATTCGGTGGATTTTTGCGCTCTACATAGCTCTACCGTATCCTACTTGGCCCTCGGGAGTCCAGCAATGGCAGCTGCGGCGCGTTATGTTGATTTTGGCTTAGTTTGGATATGATATGTTTGTTTGGGTTAGGTTGGGTATATCTGAATCTTCTGCTATATATTGCGATTCTACGGATTTCTAAACTCTACTCCAGTCTGATATGTTATGCTTTGCTCTGGGGAGAATAGCAGTCGTGGTCTCGGCATGCATAGGTTCTATTAGGTTTCATTTGGTTTCGCTACGTTTTGCTAATTTAGGAGAAGGAACTCTGACATTTGTGCTAGACACTCTTATTCGGTGGACTTCTGCGCTCTACATTGCTCTACCTTACTCTGCTGGACGATGGGAAGGGCAGCAGTAGTGGTCTCGCCACGCTAGTTTGAGCTGGCTACATTTGTTTGTGTTACGTTTAGCCAGGCAGGGAAGGATATGTTTGACTTATGAGCTATACAATGCTGTTCGGCGGATTTTTGCACTCTACTGTGCTCCAATATGCTCTGCCTGGCTTTGGGGCGGCCAGAAATGGTGGTCTCGGCACGCTAGGTTTATTTAAGCTATGCATGGCTAGGTCATATTGGTTTGGGTTTGGCTTGCATTGTTTCAACCTTCGTGGTATACACTGTTACTCGGTGGATTTCAGCGCTCTACAGTGCTCTGCTTAACTCTGGGATGGCCAGCAATAGCAGTCGCGGTTCATTCGGTTGAGTTACGTTTCGTTTGTATATGCTACGATTGGTTTGGTTTGTAGGGGATAGCTATGACTTTTGTGCTACACAATGCTATTTGGTGGATTTCTACGCTCTACATTGCCCTATCCAGTCAGCTCGACTGTTGGGTGGCCAGAAATATTGGTCTCGTGAAATTAATTTCAGTAATACTACGTTTGGTTAGGCTACGTTTGCTTGGGTTAGGTTAGCATAGCTTAGACCTTCGTCGTATACACAGTTACTCTGGACATCTGCTCTCTGCTGCGCTCTACTGTAATCTGCTTGGCGCTCGGTCGTCCAGCAACAGTGGCCGCGCCTCTGTACGTTGGGTTAGGCTTCGTTCGGTTAGTTTAAATTTGCTCGGCTTATGTTTGGATAGCTATGACTTTTCTGCTATACACTGCGGTTCTATGGATTTCGCCTTTCTACACTCCTGTAATATGTTCTGCTTCGCTCTGAGGAGGCCAGCGATAGTGGTATCGCGTCAAGATAGGTTGAGATAATATACGTTTGCTGGTGTTAGGTTTGGCTAGGTAGGATTGTTTACGATTGGCTATCGAGCATTAGAGGGCTATTCGGTGGATTTCTGGACTCTACCGCGCTCCAACATGCTCTGCCTGGCACTGCTGAGGCCAAAAAATGCAATCGAGGCACGTTAGGTTGTGTTATGCTACGTTTGGTTAGGCTATGCTGGTATGGTTTGGGTTGGGATAGCCTCGACTTTCGTGGTATACACTGCTGCTCGGTGCATTTCTGCGCTCTACTGTGCTCTACTACACGCTAGCCGACACTATGGAGGCCAGCAACAGTGGTCGGGGCACGGTAGGCTTAGTTAGGTACGTTTGTTAAGTTAAGTTTGGTTAGCATTGGACAGAGTAGCTTTGACATATCTGCTACGCACAGCGATTCTCTGGATCTCTGGGCTCTACGGTCCACTAATATGTGCTCTTTGCTATGGGGAGGTCAACAATAGTGATCGCGTCACGCTCGGTTGCGTTATGCTACGCTTGCTTATGTTACGATTGGTTAGGTTAGGAGAGGCATGCTATGACTTTTGTGCCATACAATGCCATTCGGCGTGTTTCTGCACTCCGCTGTGCTCTAATGTGTTCAGCTCGGCTATGGGAGTGCCATCAATAGTGGACGCGGCTCGTTAGGTTTAGTTTATTTATGTTTGGTTGTGTCATGCTATATTAGATAACGTCATGGTGTCATTGACGATTGTGCTATTCGTTGCTATTTGGTGACTTCCTGCGCTGTACTGTGCTCTAGTGCGTTCTGCTTGTCTCTGGGGAACCCAGTAATAGTGGTTTCGACACGTTAGTTTAAGTGAGGTAACGTTTGGTTTTATGATATAGGTCAGGATATGATAGCACCGACTTTTGTTGTATACACTGCTCTTCGCTAGATTACTGCGATCTACATTGCTCTACAATACTCTGCCCGACAGTGGCGAGACCATCAATAGTGGTCGCTGCACGTTAAGCTGGGATAGGCTACTCACGTTGGGTTAGCTTAAGTCACGTTAGGTTAGGTTACCGCCACTCTTGTGCTTTACACTGCAATGCGGCGGATTTCTGCGCTCCACTGTGCACTACTATATTCTAGTTGGTTCTGTGGAAGGCAGCAGTAGTGGTCCAGGCACGTTAGGTCGGGTACGGTTGCGCTCGGCTATGTCGCGTTTGGTTAGGTTAGGCTAGGATATCTCTGCCTTTTGTGCTACGCACTACTATTCTTTGGGTTTCTGCGAACTACAGTGATCTAATATGCTCAGCTTTGTTCTGTGGAGGCCAGAGATAGTGGCCGCCGCGGGTCAGGTTAGGTTACGCTACTTTTGGTAAGGTTATGTTTGTTTGGGTTAGGATAGGATATCTTTGACGTCTGTTCTTTACACTGTAGTGCGGTGGACTTCTGCGCTCTGCTGTTCTCTAGTGTGCTCTCCTGGGCTCTGGGAAATACCGCAATAGAGGTCTCGGCACCTTGTGCTAAGTTGGGCTGCGTTTGGATGGTTGAGGTTACGTCAGGCTAAGTTAGGTTATCTATACTTCTGTGCTTCACATTGCAGTGCCGCCGACTTCGGTGATCCACTGTGCTCTAGTATATTCGGCCTAGCTCTGGGGAGGTCAGCAGTATTGGCGTAGGGGTGTTCGGCGGAGTTAGGTTACGTATGGTTATGCTACGTTTGGTCAGGTTAGGCTAGGGCAGCTTTGACTTTTGTGCCATGCACTGCTATTCGCTGGATTTGAGTGATCTACTGTAAACTAAGAAGCTTTGCTTTGCTCTGGGGAGGCCAGAAACAGTGGCTGCGGCGCGCCAAGTTGTGTCAGCTTACGTTTCGTTAGGATAGGTTTGTCTGGTTTATGATAGGACATCTTTGACTTTTGTGCTGTACAAGGAAGTACGGTTGATTTTTGCGCACTCCTGTGCTCTAGTATGATCTGCTTGGCTCTGTGGAGGCCAGTAATGGTGGTCTCGACAAGTTAGTTTGGGATAGGCTACGCTCGCCTAGGTTATGTGAGATAAAGCTCTGTTTGGATAACTTCGACCTTTCTGCGTTACACTGCGTTTCTATGGATGTATGTTCTCTACTATCCCCTAATATGTTCCTCTAGGCTCAGGGGAGGCCAGCAATGGTGGCCGCGTCACGCAAGTTTGAGTCAGGTTGCGATTGGGTACGTTGCGATTGATCAGGTTAGGAGGGGCCAGCTCTGACTTTTGTACTATACACTGCTATTCGGTCGATTACAACCATCCTCATTGCTTGACTATACTCTACTAGACCCTGTGGTGGCAAGTGATAGTGGTCCCAGCACGTTCGTTTGACTTATGCTACGTTTGGTTATGTTACGTTTCGGTAGGGCGGGAGATGATACCATTGACTTTTGTGCTATACACTGCTCTTCGGAGGACTTCTGCGCTCCAGTGTGCTCCTGTATGTTCTGCTTGGCTCTGGAGTGGCCTGCAACAGTGGCCTCGGCAGGTTAATTTGAGCTATGCTACGTTCGGGTATGTCACGTTTTGTGAGGTCAGGATATGATAATCCAATCTTTTGTGCTATAATCTGCTATCCGCGGATTTCTGCACTCTACTCTCTTCTAATATTCTCTGCTTGGCTCTGGGGAGTCCAGCGATGGTGATCTCCTTACGTTAGGTTGTGTCAGGTTACGTTCGGTTAGGTTTGGCCTTGTCAGGTTGGGTTAGGACATCTTCGGCTTTAGCGCTTATCACTGCAATAGGTTGGGTTTCTGTGGACTATTGTGCCCTAGTACATTCTGCTTTCCTTTGTGGGGGCCAGCAACAGTGGCCTCCTCATGTTAATTTGAGTTAGGTTACGCTTGGCTATGAAATGTTTGGCTAGGTTGGGATAGGCTTCTTTGACTTTTGTGCTGTACACCGCTATTCGGTGGGGCTCCGCGCTCTAATATTCAGTGATATGCTCTGCTTGGCTGTGTGGTAGCCAGAAACAGTGGTCTCGACACGATAGGTTCAGTAAGGTTGCGTTTCTTTATGTTAGGTTAGGAAGGCTCTGTGTGGATTTCTTTGACTTTCGTACCATAAACAGCTTTTCGGTGGGCTTATGCGCTCTACATAGCTCTATTATGCTCTGCTCGACCATGAGATGGGCAGAAATAGTGGTGGTGGCACTTCAGGTTGAGTTAGATTACGTTTGGTTGGGTTAGGTTAGTCTAAGTTTGGTTAGTATGTCTCCGAATTTCGTGCTGGACACTGTTACTCGGTAGATTTCTGTGGACTACTGTGCTCTACTACATTCTGCTAGGCTATCTGGTAGCCAAGAGCAGTGGCCGCGGCACGCTATGTAAGGTGACGCTACGTTTCGTTATGTTAGGCTAGGTTAGGGTATTTTAGACCTTTGCGCTATGCACTACGATGCGGTGGATTACTGCGCTCAACTGCTCCCTATCACTTTCGTCTTGTCTCTGTGGCCGCCAGCAATAGCCGTCTCGACCTGTTCGGTTGAGTTATGTTACGATTGGTTATGTTACGTTTGGCTATGTTAGGACAGGCTACTTTGACCTTTGTGCTACACGCTGCAATTCGGCGGATTTCTGCGCTCTATGTGCTCTAATATGCACTGCTTGAATCTACGAAGGCCATCAACAGCCGTCGCAGCAAGTTATATTGTGTTATTCTACGTTTGCTTAGCTTAGGTTTAGCAAGGCTTTGTTAGGGTGTCCTCGACTTTTGTGCTATACACTGCTATTCAGTGTATTTCTGCGCTCTGCATTGCTATACTATACTCTGCACGACTCTGGGATGGCAAGTAATTGTGGTCGTGGCACGTTATTTTCGGTTAGGTTGTGATCGGTCAGGTAAAGTTAGGCTAAGTTTGATTAAGCTGGATGTGTCCTCCGTGCTATACACGACTATTATACTCTGCTTGGCTCTGGGGATGCCAGCAGCAGTGTTAGCGGCACGTCATGTTCAGCTATGCAAAGTTTGATTGGCTTAGGTTAGGCCAGGTTGGATTAGGATGACCTCAACCTTTGTAACATGCACTGCTATTTGGTGCATTCCTCCCCTCTGCGTTGCTCTTCTATACTCTGCTCGACTCTCGGGATGCGAGCAGTAGTGGGCACGGCACGTTGAGTTGAGCTTGGTTACGTTTGTTCTGGTAGGTTAGGTTAAGTCTGGTTACGATAGCCTCCACTTTCGTGCTGTACACTGTTATTCGGTGGATTTCTATAGTCTACCTTGTTCTGCTACGCTCTGCTTTTATCTGGGGCGGCCAGGAGCAGTGGTGGCAACATATTGCATAGAGATATGCCACTATTTGTTACGTTAGGTTAGGTCAGGTTAGGTGAGAGTAGGTTAGGGTATCTGCGGCTTTTGTGCACAACACTGCAATGCGGTGGATATCTGCGCTCTGCTGTGCTGTAGTACGTCCTCCTTAGCACTGGGGATGCCAGCAATGGCGGTAGCGGCACGTTACGCTTAGTTAGGCTACGTTTGATTATATTATGTTTGGACAAGTTTGGTCAGGATGGCTTCGACTTTCGGGCTATACACGGCTATCCGGCGGATTCCTGTGATCTACTGTAGTCTGCTGTCTTCTGCTTGTCTCTGGTGTGTCCGGCAGCAGCGGCCACGGCACGCTCTGTTGAGTTACGCTGCATTAGGTTAGGCTAGGCTAGGTCTGGCAAAGTTAGGATACCTTCGACTTTTGTGCTATTCACTTCAATGCGGTGGACTCCTACGTACTACTGTGCTCTAGTATACTCTGCTTGTCTCTGCGGAAGTGAGCAATATAGGTCTCGTCAGGTTAGGCTGTGTGAGGTTCCGTTTGGATATGTTACGTTTTGCTAGGTAAGGATAGGCTACTTTGACTTTTGTGCTATACACAGCTATTCTGTGCATTTCTGTGCTTTAATGTGCTCTAATATGCTCTGCTTGTCTTTTAGAAGGCCGCCAATGGCGGTCGCGGCACTTTATGTTGAGTTAGACTACGTTTGGTTTGGTTAGGTTAGGTCAGGTTATTTTTGGATGTCTTTGGCTTTTGTGCTCTACACTGCTATTCGGTGAATCTGTGCTGTCTAATGTGTTCTAGTATGCTCTGCTTGTCCGCACGAAGACCATCAATAGCGGCCGCCGCACTTTATGTTGAGTTATGTTACGCTTGATTTGGTTAGGTTACGCCAGGTTTGGCTAGGGCATCGTAGACCTTTTTGCCATACTCTGCTATTCGATAGATTTCTGCACTATACATTGCTCTACTATACTCTGCCCGACTCTGGGAAGGCGAGCAATAGTGGTCGTCGCACTTTATTTTGGGTTAGGTTATGTTTGGTTAGGTAAGGTTAGGATAAGTTTGGTTATGATAGGTAAGACTTTCGAGCTATACACTATTATTAGGTGGATGTCTGTGATCTACTGTGCTCTATTGCATTCAGCTTGGCACTGGGGATGCCAGCAGCAGTGGTATTCGCACGTTATATTCAGTTATCCGACGTCCTGTTAGGTTAGGTATGGCCAGGTTTGGTTGAGATATCCTTGACTTTTGTAACATACACTGCCATTCGGTTGACTTCTGTGCTCTACATTGCTCTACTATGCGCTGCTCGACTCTGCAGTGTCTAGTGATAGTTCTCACGTCACGTTATGTTGAGTTAGGCTACGTTTGGTTAGGTTATGTTGGCCATGGTTAAGCATGGATATCTTCTACTCTTCTGCCCTACACTGCGACAATACGTATTTCTGCTCTCTACTCTCCTAAAGCATGCTTCGCTTGGCTGTGGTGAGGCTAGCAATAGTGGTCGCTTCACGTCAATTTCAGTTATATAACGTTCGGCTACGTTAGGATTGGTCAAGTTAGGAGGGGATAGCTTGGGCTTTTGAGCTATACACTCCTACTCTGTGTATTCCTGCACTCTACTGTGCTCTAATATGCTCTGCTAGGCAATGACGAGGCCAAAAATATTGGTCACGTCTCGTTAAGTTCAGTTAGTCTACGTTTGGTTCGGTTAGATTAGGACATGTTAGGTGCGATATAACAGATTTTTGTGCTATACGCTTCCATTTGGTGTCTCTCTGTCCTCTGCAGTGCCATAGCGTATTCTGCTTGTCTCCGGGGATTCCAGCAATAGTGGTCCCGGCACGTTAGGTTAAATTACGATACGCTTTGTTATATTACGTTTGGATAGGTTCGGTCAGAATTCCTCGAACTTTTGTGCCATACACTGCTATTCGGTTGATATCCGCGATCTACACTGCTCCTCTATTCTCTGCTCCACTTGGGGTGGGGGGTGGGGGCTGCAGTAGCTGTCGTGGCACGAGAGGTTGTTTTAGGTTACGTTTGGTTAGGATAGGATGTGTTAGGTTTGACTATGGTGGCTTTAACGTTTGTGCTATTCACTACTATTCGGTGGACCTCTGCGCCCTGCTGCTCTCTAATATTCCCTGCTTGGCCCCGGGGAAGCCAGCAATAGTGGTTGCGTCTAGCTATGTTGAGTTATTCTTCGTTTGGTCATGTCGCGATTCGTTCGGTTACAAGAGCGTATCTTCGACTTTTGCGCTATACACTGCCATTCGGCGGATTTCTGCACTCTGCTGTGCTCCAATATGTTCAGCTTGGCCACTGAAAAGACAGCAACAGTGGTATTGGCACATTATGTTGAGTTCTGCTACGTTCAGTCAGTTTGGATACGGTCAGGTTAGGTTAAGGGTATCTTTGACTTTTGTGCTTTACACTGCATTGCGGCGGATTTCTGCTCTCTACTGCGCACTGACATATTCCGATTAGCCTTGCAGAGCTCAGCAAACGTGTTCTAGGCACGTGAGGATGGGTTAGGTCAGGTTCGGTTTTGTTACATTGGTCAGGTTAGACAATGGTAGGGATGACATTTGTGCTTTACACCGCTGTTCGGTGGAATACTGCGCTCTACTACTCTCAGCACGACCATGGGAAAACCAGCAGTCATAGTCGCGGTTCCTTGTGTTGTGTTAGGTTACGTTTGGGTATGCTACGATTGGATAGGTTTGCCGAGGGTAACTTAGACTCTTGTGCAATAAACTGTTATTCGTTGAATTTCTGCGCTCTACTGTGCTCAGCTATACTCGGATCTACACCGAGGAGGCCAGTAATAGTGGTCCCGGTACGTTAGTTTGATTTAGGCAACGTCAGTTTATGTCACGTTTGGTCCCGTTAGGAATGGATAGCATTGATTTCTGTGCAACATACAAGTTTTCGGTCCGCTTCTGCGCCATACTGTGCTCTAATACGTTTTGCCTGTCTCTGCGGAGACCAGAAATAGTGATTGCGTCACGTTAGGTTAAGTTAAGTTACGTTCGCCTAAGATACGATCGATTAGGTTAGGAGGGGCCCGCTTTGACTTTTGCGCCATACACTACTATTCGGCAGATCTCATCACCTTACTGTGCTCCGACATGCTCAGCTTGTCTCTGGGTGGGCCAGCATTAGTGGCATCGAAACGTTACCTTGAGTCAGGGTTCGTATGGTTAGGTTAGGTTAGGTAAGGATAGGTGGCGATATCTTCGACTTTTGTGCTTTACACTGCAATGCGGCAGACTTCTGCGCTCTGCTGTGCTCCAGTATATCCTGCCCGGGTTTGGGGAGTCCTGCAATAGTGGTCTCGGCACGTGAGGTTAAGTTGTGGTACGTTTGATTATATACGTCTGTATAATTTAGGACAGAAAATCTTTGACTTTTGTGCGACACACTGTTATTCGGATGATTTGAGCCCTCTACTGTGCTCTTACATGCTCTGCTTGGCTCTGAGGTGGTCAGCGATAGTGGTCTCAACACCATAGTTTGAGCTACACTATGTTCGGTTTGTCTATGCTTACTCGGGTCAGGTAAGGGTAGGTTTGACTTTCTAGGCATAGACTGCTGTTCGGTGGATTTCTGCGCCCTGCTGTGCTCTACTATACTTGGCTCGACTCTGGGGAGGCCAGTGATAGTTGTCCCGGCACGTTAGCTTGATTTATGCTACGTCTGGCTATGTTTCGATTGGTAAGGTTAGGAAAGTATAGCATTGACTTTTGTGCTATATACATCTACTCGGTCGAATTCCGCCCTATACTGGGCTCTAATACGCTCTGCCTGGCTCTATGGAGGCCAGCAATAGTCCTCTCGTCATGTTAGGTTCTGTTAGGATAAGTTTGGTTAGACTATGTGTGTTTGTGGAAGGCCAGGGTAGCGCTGTATTTCTTGGTATAAAGCGTCATTCTGTGGACTTCTGCGCTCTTCGTAGCTCTAGTATACACTACTCGACTCTGGGGAGGCCAAAAATGTCTGCCGTGGCACGACAGGTTGTACTAGGTTAGGTTAGGTTATGATATGTTCGGTTAGGTTTGCTGTGACTTTTGTGCCGCACACTGCAATGCGGTGGATGTCTGCACTCTACATTGCCCTACTATGATCTGCTCGGCTCTCGGGAGGCCAACAGTAATGGTCGCCCCATGTTAGGCTGCGTTATATTACGTTTCGCTAGGTTAGGATTCACTGTGTTAGGTTATGATTGCTTCGACCTTTGCGCTACGCACTGCTATTCTATGGACATCTGCGCCCTCCAGTGCGCTATTGCAATCCGCTTGAAGGTGTGGACGCCAGGAATCTCGGCGCGTTAGGTTGAGTTATGTTACGTTTCGTTAGGATAGGTTTGGTTGGGCTTGGTTGGGATAGATGTGACTTTTGTGCAAAACACTGCTATACGGTCGACACCAGCCCTCTAGGTTTCTCCGCTATAATCTGCCTAGCCCTTGGGTGGCCAGCGATGGCGGTCGTGGAACGTCGGTATGTGATACGTTACGCCTGCTTATGTTACGTTCTGATAGGTTAGGATAGGGTAGCCATGACTTTTGCGCTAAACACCGATTTCTGCGCTCTACTCTTTTCGAATTTGCCCTGCTTGTCTCTTGGGATGCTATCAGTATTGTCGTCGACACGTTAGCTTCAGTTAGGCTTCGTTTGGCTAGGTTAGGACACGCCGGGGTAGGATATGTTTGACTTCTGTGCCGCATGCGGCATTGCTGTGGATTACTGCGCTCTCCTGTGATCTAGTACTTTCTGCCTTTCTCTGGGGAGTCTAGCGCTGGTGGCCTCGACACGCTAGGATGACAAAGGTTACGCGTGGCTTGGCTAGGGTAGGATATGTTTGACTTCTGTGCCGCATGCGGCATTGCTGTGGATTACTGCGCTCTCCTGTGATCTAGTACTTTCTGCCTTTCTCTGGGGAGTCTAGCGCTGGTGGCCTCGACACGCTAGGATGACAAAGGTTACGCGTGGCTTGGCTAGGGTAGGATATGTTTGACTTCTGTGCCGCATGCGGCATTGCTGTGGATTACTGCGCTCTCCTGTGATCTAGTACTTTCTGCCTTTCTCTGGGGAGTCTAGCGCTGGTGGCCTCGACACGCTAGGATGACAAAGGTTACGCGTGGCTTGGCTAGGGTAGGATATGTTTGACTTCTGTGCCGCATGCGGCATTGCTGTGGATTACTGCGCTCTCCTGTGATCTAGTACTTTCTGCCTTTCTCTGGGGAGTCTAGCGCTGGTGGCCTCGACACGCTAGGATGACAAAGGTTACGCGTGGCTTGGCTAGGTTAGGATATGTTTGCCTAGAATTGCTTTCTCTTTTGCGTTTTACACTGCTATTCGGTCGATATCTCTTCAATGCATTGCTCTGCTACCGTCTGTGTGGGTCCGGGCTACAGGTTCTGTTGACCTATGCTACGCTTGGTCAGGTTATGTTAGGTCAAGTTTGGTTAAGGTGGCTATGACCTTTGTGCTATAAACTGCTATTCGGTCGATATCTGTGCGCTGCATTGCTCTAGTAGCATCTGCTTGAATCTGGGGTGTCCAGCAATCGCGGTGGTGCATGTTTGGCTGATATAGGTTACGTTTGGTTTGGTTAGGTTAGGCTAAGTTTGGTTAAGGTGCCTTTGACCTTAGTGCTGTACGCTGCAATTTGGTGGCTTTCTGCGCTCTGCTGTGCTCTAGTATTTTCTGCTTGTCTCTGGGGAGGCCAGCAATAGCGGTCTGGGCACGTTGGGTTAGGTTATATTGCATTTGGTTGTACTACGTTTGGATATTGTAGGAGAGGGTAGCTGCGACCATTGATCTATGTCATGCTATTCGGCGGGATTTTGCCCTCTTCTTTGTTCTACTATACTCTGCTCGACGTTGGGCATGCCAGTAACGGTTTTCTGCTCCCGATAGTTTGAGTTAGGTTACGTTTGGTTATGTTACGATAGTTTTTGTTAGGTTGGAGAGATACGACTTTCGTGGTATACGCTGCCATACGGCAAATTTCTGCGATCTGCTGTTATCTAATATTCCCTGCTTTGCACTGGGGATACCAGAAATAGTGGCAGCGGCGCGTTATTCTTTGTTGGGCTACGTTAGGTTGGGTTATGTTTGTCTGGGTTATGTTGGGATATCGTTTGCTTTCGTAACATTCATTGCCATTCTGTGGACCCCTGCGCTCTACTCGCCTCAAATATGCCCTGCTTGGCGATGTGGTGGCCGGCAATATTGGAATGCTCACGTTGGGTTGGGATAGGTTAAGTTTGGTTGGGTTATGTTAGGTCAGGTTAGGTTAGAATATCTTCAACTTTTCCGGTTTACACTTAGAAGCAGCGGATTTCTGCGGCCTACTGTGCTCTAGTATATCCTCCTTGGCTCTGGGGAGGCCAGCAATGGTAGTGGCTTCAAGTTAGGTTGGGTTTGGTTACGTTTGGTATTGTTACGATTGGTTAGGTTACGGGATGGTACCTTTAACTTTGGACATATACACATATATTCAGTTGACTTATGCGCTCTACAGTACTCTAATGTGCTCTGACTGGCGCTGGGGAGTCCAGCAATAGTGCTAACGGCAGTTTAGGTTCTGCTAAGCTGCGTTCGGTTAGGCTACGTTCGGTTGGCTTATGACAGGATAGCTTTGACTTGTGCTGTACACTGATGTTCGGTGTATTTATGCGCTCTTCACTGCTCTGCTATACTCTGCACGACTCTGGGGAGGCCGGCAAAAGCGGTCGTGGCACAATAGGATGTGTTATGTTACGTTTGGCTAGGTTAGGTTAGATTAAGTTTGGTCATGATGGCTTTGTCTTCTGTGTTATAATCTGCTATTCGGTGGATTCCTGCGATCTACTGTGCGCCAATATGTTCTGCTAGGCTCTGGGAAGACCAGAAATAGCGGTCTATGCTCATTACGCTTAGTTATTCTACGTTTGGGTAGATTAGGTTAGGTTGTGCTGGGTTAGGATATCTTTGACTCTTGTGCTACACACTACTATATGACGGCTTTCTGTGGTCTACTGTGCTCTAGTATGTTCTGCTTGGTTCTGGGGAAACCAGCAATAGTGGTCGCGGCCGGTTAGGTCCAGTTATTGTACGTTTGTCTAGGCTTGGTTATGTCTGGTTAGGGTAAGATAATTTTGGCTTTTGTGCTGTAAATAGCAGTTTGATGATCTGCGTTCTGCTGTGCTCCAGTATACTCTGCTCGACACTGGGTGTGCCGGAAATATTGTTCATGGCATGATACGTTGTTTCAGGCTACGCTTGGTCAGCTTACTATTGGTTAGGTTAGGTTGGGCTATGTTTGGTTAGGGTCGCTTCTACCTTCGTGCTATACACTGTTGTTCGGTGGATTCCTGCCCTCTGCGACGCTCTACTCAAATCTGCTAGAGCCAGGGGAGGCCAGTAATAGTGGTCGCGGCACGTTACGTTTTGCTTGGCTATGTTAGGCTAGATTAGGGTAGTTAGGGTTTGGTTTGGTTATCTGTGTCTTTTCTGCCGTACACTGCTTTTCTATTGACTTTTACGCCCTACTCTCCTCTAATATGTCGTGCATGCCCCTGGAGAGGCCAGCAATATTTGTCGCGTCACGTTAGGTTCAGTTAGATTACGTTTGGTTGTGCTAGAATTGGCTAGGATGGGGCGGGATTGCTTTGCCTATTGAACTATACACAGCTATTCGGTGGATTTCTGCACACTACTCCGCTTTAGCGTCTTCTGCTTTGCATTGTGGAGGAGAGCAATAGCGGTCCCTGCTCGATACTTTGAGTTATGCTACGTACGGTTACGTCACGGTTGGCTATGTTAGGATGGGACAGCTTTAGCTTTGGCGCTATACACTGCTCTTCGGTGGACTTCTGCGCAGTACTGTGCTCTGATATATTCTGCTTTTCTCTGGGGACGCCAGCAACAACTTTCGTGGCACGTATGTTTGAGTTATTTTCCGTTCGCTTTGGCAAGGTTAGGTTAAGTTCGATCATGGTGGGTATGGCTTTT
>NW_016908543.1:19246-136447 GCF_001483705.2 Eufriesea mexicana | reverse complement strand
TCCTGCGCTCTACTATGCTCTAGTATGTTCTGCTTGCCTCTGTGGAGGTCAGCAATAGTGTTCTCGGCACGTTAGTTTGAGTTAGATTACGCCGTTATATCACTTTTGGTTCGGTTAGGATAGGGTAGCTTTGACTTTTGCGTTATATACCGCTGTTCGGTCAGTTTCTGCGCCCTAGATTGCCCTACTATATTTTGATCTACTATAGGAATGCGAGCAATTGGGGCCGTGGCACGATTGATTGGGTGACGTTACGTTTGGTTTGGTTACGTTATGTTATGAATGGTTAATGTAGCTTCGACTTTCGTGCTATACACAGTTATTCGGTGCACTCCTGCCCTCCACTGTGCTCTATCTTATTTTGCTGGCCCCTGGGTGCCCAGCAATATTGGTTGCGGAACGTTACGTTGAGTTTTGCTACGATAGGTTAGGCTAAGTTAGTTCGTGCCAGGTTTGGATATCGTCCAATTTTCTGCTGTATACGGCGATCCGATGTATTTCTGCACACTAACCTCCTCTAATATGTTCCGCTTGGCTCTGCGGAGGACAGTAATAGTGGTCGCGGCGCGTTAGGTTGAGTCAGCTTACGCTTGGTTACGTTACGGTTGCGCAGATTCGGACATGATTGCTTTGTCTTCACTGCCATTGTCTTCTATGCCATTGTCTTATATATGTATCTTGGATCTCTGCTCCCTACACTACTCTAAAGTTTTCAGTTTGGCTCTGGTCGGGACAGCAATAGTGGTTTCGGCACGTTATGTTGTACCTTTTTACGTCCGGCTAGGTTGGGTTTGGCTAAGTTTGGTGAGGGCAGCACCATCTTTTGCGCTGTACACGGCTATTCGGTGGGCTTCTGCGCTCTACTGTGCGCTTGTATGTCCTGCTTGGTTGGGGGGGGGGGGCAGAGAAAGCGTTCTCGGCACTTCAGGATGAGTTAGGCTATGTTTGGTTATGTTCCGTTTGTTTGCGTTAGGTTTGTGAAGCTTTGACTTTTCGGATGTAATCTGTAATTATATGGATTTCTGCTTTCTGCTCTCCACTAATGAGTTCCGCTTGGCTCTGTGGAGACCAGCAAATGTGATCGCGACACGTTAGGCTAAGTTAGATTACCTTTGGCTATGCTTCCATGGATTAGGCAGGGAGGGGATAGCTGTTACTTTGGTGCTATACCCTGCTATAAGGAGGATTCCTGCGACCTGCTGGGCACTAATATTTTCAGCTTGGCTTTGGGAAGGATTGCAATAGTTGTCTCTGCTCGTTATGCTGCGTCAGGTTACGATCGCTTGGGCTGGGTTAGGCTAAGTTTTGTTAGGATTGCTTTAACATTTATGCTGTGCGCTACTGTTCGGTGCATTTGTGCGATTTACTGTGCCGTACTATGTCCATCTTGGTTCTGCAAGTGGCAGCAATAGCGTTCTCGGCACGTTAGTTTGAGTTAGGCTATGTTTGGCTTTGTTCTGATGGTTTGGGTTAGGTTTGTGCAGCTTTGACTTTTGTGGTATACAATACGATTCTACGGGTTTCTGCGTTCAACTCTTCACTGGTGTGTTCTCCATGGATCTGGGGATGCTAGCAACAGCGGCCGCGAAACGATTGAATGAGTTAGGCTACATTTGGTTATGTTACTGTTGGCTGTGTTAGGAGAGGATAGTTTTGGCTTTCCTGCTATAGCGGCTATTAGGTGGATTTCTGCGCCCCACAGTGCCCTAACATCTTCAACTCGGCTCTGGCAAGAACAGTTATAATGGTCTCGGCACGTCACGTTGAGACAGGTTATGTCCGCTTAGGTTGGGTTTGGCCAAGTTTGGTCAGGATATCATTAACTTTTGTGCTGTACACGGCTATTCGGTGGGTTTCTGCACTCTACTGCGCTATAATATTTCCTGCTTCGCACAGGCTGGGGCAGCAAAGGCAGTCTCGGCACGTTAGCTTGATTTTGGCTATGCCCGGCTATACTCTACTATTCTGGGTTAGGTTTGTGTGGCATTGACTCTTCCTATATACATTGAGATACTATTGACTTCTCAGTTCTACTGTCCATTAATGTGCTCCGCTTGAATCTGTGGAAGCCTGCAATAGTGCTCGCGGCACATTGGAGTGAGTTATGTTAGGTTCGGTCATATTTCGTTTGGTTAGATTAGGAGATGATATCTTTGACTTTAGTGCTATATTCTGCTATTAGGTGGATTTCTGCGTTCTAGAGTGCTCTCCTATTGCCAGCATGGCTCTGGGAAGGCCAGCAAAAGTGCTCTCGACTCGTTATGTTAAGTCAGGCTACGTTTCGCTATATCCTGTTTGTTTGGATTAGGTCTTCGTTCCTCTGACATTCCCGATATACACTGCTATTCTATGGATTTCTGCATTCTACACTCCGCTAGTGAGTACCGCTTGGCTCTTGTGAGGACAGCGATAATGGACTCGGCACGTTATGCAGTGTTATGTTACTTTCGATTAGGTTGGTTTAGGATAAGCTTGGCAAGGGTAACATCAACTTTTGTGCTGCACACTGCTTTTCGGTGCATTTCTTCCGTCTACTGTGCTCTAGTACGCCCTGCTCGGCTCCGGGGAGGGCAGCAGTTGCAGTCCCGGCACTTTAGTTTGAGTTAGGCTATGTTTGGTTATGCTTCGTTGGTCCGGGTTAGTGTTGTGTGGCTCTCACTTTTCCAACATACACTGAGATTCTATGGATTTCTGCGTTCTACTCTCCACTAGTGTGCTCTGCATGGCTCTGTGGAGGACTGCAATTGTGCTCGGGGCACATTGGGATGAGTTAGGTTACGTTTGGTTATGTTACGTTTGGTTAGGTTGCGAGAGGGTAGCTTTCACTTTATTGCTATAGTCACCTATTAGGTGGATATCTGCACTCTACTGTGCTCTAATATTTGCTGCTTGGCTCTGGGGAGGCCACCAATTGTGGCTTGGGCACGTTATGTTGAGTCAGGTTACGTTCGGTCAAGTTGGGTTAGGTTAAGATTGGGTAGGGTAACTTCAACTTTTGCGCCGTACACTGCTTTTCGGTGGACTTCTGCGCTCTACTGTGCTCTAGTATGTACTGCTGGCCACTGGGGTGTGCAGCAGTAAGTGTCTCGACACGATAGGGTGAGATAGGAAACGCTTGTTTGTGTTCTATATGTTTGGGTTAGGTTTCGGTAGCTTCGACTTTCCTCATATACACTGCGGCCATTTGGATTACTACGCTCTACCCTCCACAGATTTTTTCTGCTTGGCTCTGTGGAGGCCAGCAGTACTAGTCGCAACGCGTTATGTTGTGTTAGGCTACATTTGGCCATATTACGTTTGGTCAGGATAGGATGGCGCAGCTACTACTTTGGAGCAATTTCCTGCTATTAGGTGGATTCCTGCGCCCTACAGAGCCCTAATATTTTCTGCTTGGCTCCGGGAAGGCCAGTAATGTGTGCCTCTGCACGTTATGTTGGGTCAGATTACGTTCGGCTTTTTTCTGCATATTTGGGTTAGGTTTGCGTGCCTTTGACATTTCTAATATACACTGTTATTCTATGGATTTCTGCCTTCTACTGTCCGCTAATGCGTCCTGCTTGGCTCTTCGGAGGCCAGCAATGGTAGTCGCGGCACGTTTGTTGAGCTATGTTACGTTCGTTTATGTTACGATTGGTTAGGTTAGGAGAGGACTGAGCTTCACTTTAGTGCTATTGCCTCCTATAAGGTCGATGTCTGTGCCCTGCAGTGCTCTAATATTTGCAGCTTGCATTTGGGAATGCCACCGGTTGTGGCGTCGGCACGTTACGTTTGGTCAGGTTACGAACGGTTATGATTGGTTGGGCTATGTTTTGTTAGTGTAGCTTTAACTCTCGCGCTGTACACTGTTATTCGTTGGATTCCTGTGCTCTACTGTGCTCTAGTATGTCCTGCTTGGCTCTGGGGAGGACAGGAATAGAATTCTCGGAACGTTAGATTGAGTTATGCTACGTCTGGTTATGATCCGTTGGCTTGGATTCGGTTTCGTGTAGCTTCTTCTTTTCTGGTATACACAGGGTTTCTATGCATTTCTGCGTTATAGTCTTCACTAGTGTGTTCCGCTTGCCTCTGGGGAGGGCAACAATAGCGGTCTCGGCACATTAGGTAAGGTCAGGCTATATTTGGCATTGTTCTGTTGGCTTGGGTTAGGCATGGATAACTTTCACTTCTCTGATATTCACTGCGATTATTCGGATTTCTGCTATCTACTCTCCAATAGTGTGTTTCGCTTGTCCCTGGGCAGGACAGAAATAGTGGTCGCGGCACGTTAGTTTCTGTTCGGTTACGTTCGGTCAATGTACGGTTGGTAATGTCAGGAGAGGATAGCTTTGACTTCAGTGCCACAGTACGCTATTCGGCGTATTCCTGCTCCCTACAATGCTTTAATATTTTCAGCTTGGCTCTGGGAACACATTACGTTGTGTCACGTTACGTTCGGTTAGGTTGGTTCAGTATAAGTTAAGTCAGGATAGCTTTAACTTCTGTGACGTACACTGCTATTCGGTGGATTTCGATGTTCTGTTGCTCTCTAGTATGTCCTGCGTGGCTCTGGGGAGTCCAGAAATAGTGGTCGCAGTACGTCAGGTTATGTTAGGGTATTTTCGGCTGTGTTACGGTTCCCTAGGTTAGGAGAGGATTGATATGCCTTTAGAGCTTTAGTCTACCATTCTGTTGATTTCTGCGCACTACAGTGTTCTAATATTTTCAGCTTCGCTCTGCGGGGGCCAGCAATGGTGGCCGCAGAACATTAGGTTGAGTTGGGTTGGTGTCTGGTTACGTTACGTTTGGTTTGGTTAGGAGAGGATAGCACTGAATTTAACGCTGTAGTCTGCTTTCAGGTGGATATCTGATCCCTACCGTGCTATAATGTTTTCAGCCTGGCTCTGGGAATGCCAGCAATAGTGGTCTTGTCACGTTATGTTGGGTCAGGTTATGTTCGGTAATGTTGGGTTTGGCAATGTTTTGCCAGGATTGCTATAACTTTTGTGCTGTACACAGCTAATCGGTGGATTTCTGCGCTCTACTGTGCTCCAGTACGTCCGGCTTCACTCTGGGATGGGCAACAATTGCGGTCTCGGCACGTTAGGTAGTGTTAGGCTATGTTTGGCTATGTTCTGATGGTTTGGGTTAGGTTTGAGTAACCCTGACTTTCCCGATGTGCACTGCGATTCTATGGATTTCTGCTTTCTACTCTCCACCAATGAGATTCGCTTGGCTCTGGGGAGGCCAGCAATTGTGGTTGCGGCACGTCAGGTTGAGATACGGTACGTTTGGTTGTGTTACGCTTGGTCAGGTTAGGAGAGGGTAGCTATGACTTTATTGCTGTAGTCTGCTATTAGGTAGATTTCTGCGACCTACAGTGCTCTAATATTTTCAGCTTTGCCCTGGCAAGGGCAGCAATAGCGGTCTCGGCTTTTTGGGTGGGTCAGGTTACGCTCGGTTAGCTTGGGTCAGGCTAAGTTTGGTCAGGATAGCTCTAACTTTTGTGCTGTACATTACTTTTCGGTGGATTCCAGCGCTTTACTGTGCTCTAGTATGTCCTGCTGGGCTCTGGGGGGCAACAACATCGGTCCCGGGAAGTTAGGTTTAGTCAGGCTAAGTTTGTTCATGTTCCTTTGGCTTGGGTTAGGCTTGGATAGCTTTTACGTTTCTGAAGTACGCAGCGATTATATGGATTTCTGCATTCTACTCTCCACTAACGTGTTTCGCTTGGCTCTGCGGAGGCATGCTATTGTTGTTGCGGCATGTCAGGTTGGGTTATGGTTCGTTTGGTTATTTTACGCTTGGTCAGGTTAGGAGAGGGTAGCTTTGGCTTCAGTGCTATAGTCTGCAGTTAGGTGGATTTCTGCGCTCTGCAGAGCACTAATGCTTTCAGCTTGGCTCTGGGAAGGCTAGGAATAGTCGCGTAGGTCGGTTTGGTGGAGTTAGGATATGTTCGGTTATGTTACCGTTGGCTAGGTTAGGAGAGGATGCTTACGAGTTTTGTACTACGCACTGCTCTTCGGTGGATTCTTGCGCACCGCTGTGATCTGATAGGTTCAGCTTGGTTCTGGAAAAGACAGCATTTGTGGTCTCTGTACGTTACCTTGAGTTATGCTACGTTCGGTTAGGTTCGGTTGGGTCAGGATAGGATAGGATATTCTTGACTATGTGCCTTACACTGCAACGTCGCGGATTCCTGTAATCCACTGTGCTCTAGTTTACCCTGCTTGGCTGTGTGGATGTCAGCAGTAGTGGTCGCGGCACGTTGGGTTGTGTTACGTTACGTTCGGCTATGTTAAGTTAGGTTAGTCTTGGTCAGGTTGTCTTTGACATTTGTGCTACACACTGCTCTTCGTTGGATTTCTACGCTCCGCATTGCTCAACCGTTCTCTGCTGGACACAGTGGTGACCAGTAATATTGCTCTCGTCACGTTAGGTTTGTTTGGGCTACATTTGGCTGGGCTATGTTTGCTTGTGTTAGGCTAAGATAGCGTAGACTTTCGAGCTATGCACTGTTATACGGAGGATTCGTGCCCTATACTCTGCTCTTCCCAAATCTGCTTGGCCCCGTGGCGGCCAGCAGTAGTGGTTGCGGCACGTTAGGTTGGATTACATTACGTTTGGTTACGTTATGTTACGTAGAGTTTGGCTACGGTAGCTTTGACATTTGTGCTACACACTGCCATTCAATGGACTTCTGCGATTTTCTGTGCGCTATCACACTCAGCTTGTCACTGTGGGCGCCTGGAATAGTGCTCTCGGCACCTTAGTTTGAGTTATGTTACGTTTGGTTACATTGGGTGTGGCCACGCTTGGTCAGGATGGCTTCGACTTTTGCGCTATACACTGCAATTCGGAAGATTTCTGCGACCTACATTGCTCTGCTGTACTCTGTTTAGCTCATATAACGCCAGCAATAGCGATCGTCGCACGTCAGGTTGTGCTTCGTAACGTCCGCTTGTTTTACGTTTGGTTAGGTTAGGAAAGGGCATCTCAGACTTTCGTGCTGTACACTGCTATTCTGTGGATTTCTGCGCTCAACTGCGATCTAATATACTTTGCTTTGATCTGGGAATGCCTGGAATGGTGGCCGTGGCGCGTTAGTTTGAATTTTTCTACGTTTCGTTAGGTTAGGTTTGTTTGGGTTAGGTTAGTGTGTCTTTGATTTTCGTGCTATACACTGCCATTCTATGGTCCCCTGCACTCTCCACTCTTCTAAAATGCTCTGCTTGGCGCAGGGAAGGCCGGCACTAGAGGTCTTTGCTAGTTACGTTTTTTTGTTCTACGTATGGTAAGGTTGACTAGGGCAGATTATGCTACGATATCTACGGCATCTGCGCTATTCACTGCAGTGCGCTGCATTTCTGCATTCTGCTGTGCTCTAGTACATTCTGCTACGCTCTGCCGAGTCCAGCAATGGTGTTCTTGGCTCGTTAGGTTGCTTTATGTTCCGTTTGATTAGGTTAGGTTGTGTCAAGCTCGGTCAGGTTATCTGCGACTTTCGTGCAGTACACTGCTTTTCGCGGTATTTTTGCACTCGACTCCGTTCTGCTATATTCTGCTTGGCCCTGCGGTGGCCAGAAACAGCCGCGGCACTTTATGTTGAGTTAGGCTACGTATGATTAATTCATGTCAGGTTTCTGTTGGCTAGGATGGCACAGACTTTCGTGCAATACAATATCATCCGGCGTGATCCTATGATCTACTATGCTCTACTGAATTCTGCTTGCTTCTGCGGAGGGCGGCGGTAGAGGTCGCGGCACGCTCTGTTCGGTAACGCTACGTTTGGTTAGGTTAGGTTAAGTTACGTTACGGCAGGATATCTTGCACTTTTGTGCTATTAACAGCAATGTGGAGGATTTTTGCGAACTGCTGCGCTCTAGTGTAGTCTACTTATTCTCGTGGTGGTCAGCAATTGCTGTCTCGTCATGTTAGGTTTAGTTAGGTTGCGTTTGTATATGTTACGTTTGGCTAGGATTGGATTGGCTACTTTGACTTTTGAGCTTCACACTGCTATTCCTTGGGCTTTTGTGATCTGATGTGCTCTTCTGCACTCTGCTTGTCTCTGTGGAGGCCAAGAGCAGTGGTCGCGGCACGCCATGCTGAGTTTTGCTGCATTCGGTTGGGTTACGTTATGTCGGGCTAGGAGAGGTTATCTACGGCTTCTGCGCTGTTCACAGCAGTGCGCTGGATAGCTGCGCTCTACTGTGCTCTAGTATATACTGCTTCTCTCTGTCTATATCAGCAATAGTGGCCTCGGCTGGTTAGGTTGGGTTAAGCCACGTTTGGTTTCGTTACGTCTGGTGAAGTTAGCACAGGATAGTTTAGACAACTGTGCTATACACTGCTATCCACCAAAACCTGCGCTCCACTGCGTTCCAATTTTCTACACTTTTCTCTTGGGAGGCCAGCAATAGTGGTCTTGGCACATTAGTTTGAGATAGGTTACGTTAGGTTTGGTTAACTTTGATTCGGACATCATTGACACTCGTGCCATTCACAGTTATTAGGTGTATTTCTGTGATCTGTTGTGCTTTACCACATTCTGCTCGTCTCTGCGAAAGCCAGGAGCAGTGGTCGCGGCACGTAATGTAAAATTATGCTATGTTCGGTTATGTTAGGTTAGGACAGGTAAGGATATCGTATCTACGGCCTTAGTGCTATTGACTGTATTCCGGCGGTTTCTGCGCACTACTGTGCTCTAGTACATTCTGCTTGTCACTATGGAGGTCAGCAATAGCGGTCTAGCCATGTTAGGATGAGTTAGGCTTCGTTTCGTGTAGGTTAGGTTGCGATGGTTGGGTTAGGATAACTACGGCCTTTGTGCTATTCACCCAAATGAGGCGCATTTCAGCATTCTTCTGTGCCCTAGTACATTCTGCTTATCTCTGTGGATGTCAGCAATAGTGGTCTCTAGGCACGTTAGGTTGAGATATGCCACGTTTGGTTATGTTACGGTTGGCGAGGTTAGGATATGGTAGTTTAGATATCTGTGCAATACACTGCTATCCACCTATATTTGTCCTCTGCTGCGCACAAACGTCTTCTGTTTGGCCCTAGACAGGCCAGCAACAGTGGTCTCGGCGCTTCATTTATTGTTGTGCTACGCTTGCATGTGAGTAGCTTGGTTCTGTTAGGAGGGGGTAGCTTAATCTTCTGAGCCGTAGATTATTATTCGGTGGATTTCTGCGTTCTACTGCGCTCTAATATGCTCTGCTTGACTATGGGTTGGCCAGTGATAGTGGTCCCGCCACGTTTGCTTGTGTTATGTTACGTTAGGTTAGGGTTGGTTAGTAAGGCTTGGTTAGAGCTTCTTTGGCTTCACGCTTTACACAGCTACACGGTGGATTACGGCGCTCTACATTGATGTACTATACTCTCCTCGAATCTACGTAGGCGAGCAATCGTGGTCGTGGCACGTTACCCTCATTTGTGTTATGTTTGGTTATGTTATGCTCGGAGAACTTTGGTTAGTATTGCTTCGACTTTCGTGGTAAAAACTGTTATTCGGTGGATTTCTGCGATCTACTCTGATCTACTATATTTTGACTGGCTCTTTGGGTGCCAGCAGCTGTGTTCGTGGCTCGTTTTGTTGAGTTATGCTTCGTATGGTTAGTTTAGGCTTTGCCAGGTCAGGGTGGGTTGTCCCAGGCGTTTGTGCTATACACTGCTATGCGGTGGATTTCTGCGCTCCACATTGCTTCACTCTAACCTGCCGAACTCTGGCGAGGCCAGTGATGGTGGCCCCGGTACGTCAGTTTTGTTAAGTTTCTTATCGCTGGGAAATGTAGGGAAGGTTTGGTCAGGATTGCTTTGACTTTTGCGCTGTGCACTGCTACACGGTAGATTCCTGCGCTCAGCATTTCCCTACTATACTCTGCTGTACCCTGGGGAGGCGAGAATTCGTGGTTGTGGCAAGTTAGTTTGAGTTGGGTTACGTTTGGTACTGAGAGGTTAGGTTAAATTTGATTAGGATAACTCTGACCTTCGTGATGTACACAGTTATCCGTTGGATTCCTGTCATCAGCGGTGCTCTGCTACATTCTGCTGGCTCTCGGGATCCCAGCAGCTGTGGTTGCGGCACGTTACATTCAGATACACAACGGTTGGTGTGGTTAAGGTAGGTCAGGTTAGGTTAGGAGTTATTCGACTTTTGTGATATTCACTACAATACGGTGGATTTCTGGGCGCTACTGCGCCTTAGAACATTCGGCTTGTCTCTGAGGAGGCGAGCAGCAATGTCCTCGTCATGATCGGTTGAGTCAGGTTACGTTTGATTATGTTACACTTGGCTTTGCTAGGATAAGCTACTTTGTCTTTTGTGCTATACACTGCTTATCGGTGGATTCTTGCGCTCTAATGTGTTCCAATATGCTATGTCTTGCACTACGAGGGCCATCCATAGCGGTCGCGGCACGTAACGTTGTGTTAGGCTACGTTCAGTTAGATTAGGTTAGGTCAAGCTAGGTAAGGCTATCTTCGACTTTTGCGCTACACACTGTCTTTCGGTGGATTTCTCCGCTCCAGTATGATCTAATACGCTCTGCGTGGCTCAATGAAGGACATGAATCGTGGTGGCTACACGTAATGTTGTGTTGTACTACGTTTGGTTAGGCTATGTTATGCCAAGTTAGGTTAAGATATCTTAGACTTTTCTGCAAAACACTGCTATTCGGGGGATTTCTGCGCTTCACATTGCTCCACTACAATCTGCTGGAATCTGGGGCGGCGAGCAATAGTGGTCGTGGCAAGCTGTCCTCAATTAGTTATCTTTTTATTAGGTTAGGTTAGGCTAAGTTTAGAAAGGATTGCTTTGACTTTCGTGCTATACACTGTTACTCGGTGTATTTCCGTGATCTACTCTGCTCTACTATATTCTGCTTGTCCCTGCGCACGCCAGCAATACTGGTCGCGGCACGTTATGTTGAGGTGGGCTACGTTCGACTAGGTTATGTTGGGCTACGTTTGGGTAGGGTAGCTTTGACTTTCGTGACATGCACTGTTTTTCTATGGTCTTTTGTGATCTAATGTGCTCCAATACATCCTGCTCGGCTGTGTGGAGGCCAGGCGCAATGGCCGTGCACGTAATGCTAAGTTATGCTACGTTCGGTTAGGCTTTGGTAACATGGGTCTGGTTCGGATAGCTATGACTTTCGCCCTGCAGACTGCGATCCTATGGATTTCTACGCTCTACTCTCCTCTAATGTGTTCTGTTCGACTCTGGCGGGGCCAGCAACAGTGGTCGCTGTGCGTTACGTGTGGATATACTAAATTCGGTTATGTTAAGGTTTTATGTATTAGGATACGGTAGCTTTGACCATTGTACTATACACTGCTATTCGGTGGATTCCTGCGCTCTAGTGTGCTCTAATATGATCTGTTTGGATCTGTGGTGGCCAGCAATACTGGTCGTGGCACGTTATGTTGAGCTGGACTACGTTTGGTTAGGTTATGCTAACATGGGGCAGACAAGGATAGCTATGACTTTCGTGCTATACACAGCTATATGCGCATTTCTGCGCTCTGCTGTGCTCTAGTATATCTTGCTAGGCTGTGGGAGTGCCAGCAAAAGCGGCCTCGGCACGTTAGGTTGCGTCTAGGTACGTTTACCTATGTTAAGCTTGGTCAGGTTAAGAGATTATGGCTTTGTATTTTGTGCCATACGCAGCCAGTCGGTGGGTTTCTGCGCTCTACTGTGCCCTGATATGTTCTACTTGGCCTTGGTGTGGCCAGCAACAGTAATTCCGGCACGTTAGCTTGTGTTAGGTTACGTTTGGTTGGGTTAGGTGCGGAAGGCTTGGTTAGGACTTCTTCGAATTTTGACCAATACGCTGCTATTCGGAGAATGCCCGCTCTATACGTTGCTCTACTATACTCTGCTCGACTCCGTCGAGGCGAGCAAAAGATGACGTGGCACGTTAGTTCGGGTTAGGTTATGTTTGGTTAGGTTAGGATAGGTTAAGTTTGGTCAGGATTACTTTTGCTTGTGTTCTCTACACTGCATTTCCGTGAACTTCTGTGCTCTGCATTGCTCTACTGTATTCAGCACGACTCTGGGGAGTCGAGCATTCGTGGTCGTGGGAAGTCAGCTTGTGCTAGGTTATGTTTGGTTATGTCAGGTTATGTGTAGTTTGGTCAGGATAGCTTAGCCTTTTGTGCTATACACGGCTATCCGCGGATTTCTACGCTTTACTGTGCTCTAGTATATTCTGCCTGACTTTGGGGATGCCGGCATTAGTGTCCTCAGCACGTTAGGTTGAGTATATTTACGTTTGCTTATGTTACGTTTGGTTACGTAAGTATAGAATACCTTGGGATCTTGTGCCGTACGCTGCTATTAGATGGATTTCGGCGCTCTACTGTGCTATGATACGTTCTGCTTTGTTCTTTGGCGGCCAGTAATGGTACTACCGGCATGTCAGTTAGAGATGGGTTACGTTTCATTTGGCTTGGTTAGGAAGGCTTTCTTAGAATTTCTTTGTCTTTTTAGCTACAATCTGCTATTCAGTGGATTTCTGCGCTCTACATTGCTCTACTATACTCCGCTCGACTCTGAGTATGCGAGATACAGTGGTCGCGGTACGTCAGATTTTGTTAGGTTAAGTTCGGTTAGATTAGGTTAGGATAAGTTTGGATAGTGTAGCTTTGACCGTTGTACTATACTCTCCAATTCGGTGGATTTCTGTGATCTTCTGTGCCCTGCTACGCTCTACTTGGCTCACGGGATGCCAGGAAGAGTGGTCCCTGCAAGGTATTTTGAGATATGCTACGTTCGGTTACGTTTGGTTGGGTCATGTTATCCTATGGCATCTCCGGCTTTTGTGCTATTCACTGCAGTGCGGTGGATTTCTGAGCTACACTGTGCTCCAGTACAATCCCCTTGTCTCTGTGGAGGCGAGCAATAGTAGTTTCGTCAATTCATGTTGAGCTATGTTACGTATGGACATGTCACGTTTGGCTACGTTAAGACAGGCCACTTCGACTTTTGCGCCATTCATTGCTGTTCGGTGGTTTTCTGCGCCCTAATGTGCTCTAGTATGCTCTGCTTGGCTTCGAGGAGGCGAGAAATATTGGTCTCGTCAGGTCATGCTTAGTTACTCTGCGTTTGAGTAGGTTAGGTACGGTGAGGTTAGGTCGGAGTGAGTTTGACTATTGTGCTGTACACTGCAATGGCGTTGATTTCTGCGCTTTACTGGGCTGTAGCAAATTCTGCTTGGCTCTGGGAAGGCCAGCAATATTTGTCCCGATATTTTGTGTTATGGTATACTACGTTTGTGTAGAGTAGGTGGGGTAAGCTTGGGTTCGGTTTCAACGAGAGATAATAGTCCCGGATTACCGAGTACTCGCTGCATTAAAATATCATACAGTCTATTAGAACGAGAACGTTTGTTGCGTTTAAATCTCCGTTCTCTCAATCCCAGCTGAAAGCTAAGGCACAACAGGATATTTATCCTACGCGAAAACCATTAACTAGCTTTCGTCAATAGTACTGCAAGCGCGGCGCGCTTCAGCTTCGAGCACTTTGCATACGGTGTTAACACGGTCAATTCTATGGAAATCGTATCTCGTTAATTCACTTTGGTCGTGGAAGGTCTCCTATGAGAACGCATCACGCGAGTAATCCCGGGAAACCGTGAATTCCATCCATTCCAGCTAAAGAGCCGGCTCCGAGCAGCTGCTTAACTGAAAATCGTAAAAAATCCGTTTATATCGAAGCCGATCTCGTGTATCGATTTTCTCTAACAACGGAAGAAAAATCAACGAGAAAATCATGGCGAAGAGGAGAAAAAATCCGTCGTTCCGTTGCGGCTGAAAGGATATCGAAAATGGGAAAGAAATGGCACCTTTTCAGGCGCCTCCTTCCTACGATTTGCCCAATCGCGTGAAAAATCTCGATTTTTCCAATTTTGCGCCCGAAATGGAGCCAGCTTGCGAGGGAAATGCTGAATACGAAAGCAAAATGCGATTAATGTCGCGTGACTTGACGCATTTTCGCGGATTTTCCACGGTAAATCCGCCGTTTAAGGTTCCGTTTATCTTCCTTTCGCACGAAGTTCACCCTCTGCTCCATGGGCTCTCCGCGACTCTTAACTTTACTTTATCGAACATGCGAAGGATGTTTCAATTCAATCAAGGATGGAGTCGGAACGTTGGTTGAAAGAAGGGGTAATGAGAAAATCGAACCTGCTAATGCCTCGTCTCCTTTTTGTACTTCGTGATAGAAGGACCTCGTCGAGACTCGCGTAATTCTATTGCGTATTTAAAAAGTGACCTATATTCGCCACGCGTTCTTTCATTCCAGAGAATGATTGAAGAAAGTTGTGCAAATGTGGGGTTACGTTCCGTGAAACGAAATGAAATAGCTAGGAGTATGGTAATTAATTGCTGGAATGTAATAGTGGAACGAGAATTCTGAGGACATCGATGACAGAGAAATTATTGCTTATCTAATTCCGCGATTGGGTATGAAGTGAAGAATGCGGTACCTAGTTCAGGAAATAAATTATTATTATGAACAAGTATTTCCTTAATTCATTTCGGTTAATTTCAATCTCTAGAAATTCACAGTTTCATCCTATTTCTATTAGCATCTGTCCCAGCATCTATTAATCATTATAGTTATTCCCTTTAACTTATTTCTTACTGTTCTTTTAATTCCCGTCAAAATATTATCCCATGCTGCAAATATTATTCGAACAAGTTTCTATTAACACGAATCCCCATGAATATTGATAAAGTTGGGAAGATTCAATCAGTATCGCGACCAATCGTTCCGAAAAGAAATATGCTGGATATACCCCGCAACTGAGAATTCCAAATTCGCTTTAATCTTAAACGAATATCTGCTTGCTTTTGGTCATTTTTGACGTTAATTAGGAATCTTTCCAACGACAATAACAAAGACTCGAAACAAGAACGTGCAATGTTACATAAGCGACCGAATATCTCTATCGGCTTCCTCCACGGGTATAGTACATTAAATCTCGAGGCTGCTGAAACAAGGAACTAAATGATTGAAGTAGAGAGTGCCGCGAGTTGTCTCGGTATAAAGTTTGAAACCGGCTAATGGTCGATAATGGAACTGCCTGAATGGCTGCATAACAAAAATTATGATGTCGACTGACTGCTCATGATCCGGAAAACAATATTCACGAGGGGAACGCGTCATTATACGTATAATACAACGAAATCTGCTCGCGTTCCTCCGCTGTCTGTTGTGGAACTGTCTGCCGTTAAATCCGACAATTGCGCGAGGATATAGACGATGGCAGATAAGAGCAAAAACCTGCACGGCCTATACGTTCACGCCTTCCGTATGTGCGCCAGGGTTGTGGATTCGGCCGGCTAGGAGATGAGTCTCCAAGTAACAGCCGGGCGTGCCCAGGAGACGATGGCAGATGTGGTGATATCTGTGCTGATGTCGGAGATCGCCGGTCTACGGAAGAAGGACGTCTCCCAGAAGGCGGTTATAGCTGACTTGCGGGAGAACGATGCCTCCCAGCAGGCGTTGATCGCCTCCTTGCGCGCGGAGCTGGATCAGGAACGGAGGCGGGTAATCGTCGACCTCGCGCCGCTCGAAGTGTGCGTGCGTTCGGTATGGAGGCTGCCTTCGTGGCACTCAGTCTCCAAATAGACGAAAAGTTCTAGGAGCTCGTGCGAACGCTCCCCGTGGCGGCCGGTCGGGATGCGTCTGCCCGAGAGCCGGAGAAAGCGAGCTCCAACGCAGGCTTGCACGCGCCGCCTGTACTGGTGGCCTCGGCGGACTCTGCCGCGGGCACTACCCGTGGCGGGCCCGCTGACGCCCAGGCGAAGGACCCGGTCACGTCCCCGGTCGTAGCCGGGAAGGACGCAGAGGCCAGCTGGTCTCTCGTCATTGGTAGGCGCGAGAAGCGAGAGCAGCGGCAGGAGGCCGCTGCCCCGCAACTGCCCGCGAGTGTGCCCACGAGTGCGCCGAACGGAGCCGACGGTAAGACGGGGCGCAGCTCCTCGGGGATGAGCTACGCCCGCGCGCCTCCAGCGACCGCCGCAAAGACCGGAACGATGCACGGTCACGACAAGAAGAAGATCGGCGATAAGCCGGGCCCCATTCTTAAGCGGCCGGCGTCGCGGGACGCCGTCGCGGTTTGGGTACCCAAGAGGTCGAGTCTCTCTTGCGCGGAGGCCATCTCCGCTGCAAGGGGAAAATAAATCTCGCCGACCTCGCGATCGAGAACTTGCGCCCAGGTCGGGCCGCTTCCGGCGGTCTCCTGCTGTAGGTCGGCGGACCCGAGGGCGCACAGCGAGCCGCCGCTCTCGCCGGGCGAATGAGCGAAGTCTTGGAGGAATCCGGCGTGCGGGTTACGGTTCCCACCAAAGAAGCGGAGCTGAGGGTGACAGGGCTCGACGATTTTGTCACCCCCCGCGAGGTGGCCGCTGCCCTGGCTAGGGTAGGTGATTGCACCGAGGCGGAAGTAAGAACAGGAGTGATCCGGTATTCCGCTTCGGGGCTAGGCTCTGTATGGTCCCAGTGTCCCCTCGCGGCAGCGAGGAAGGCCATCGATTGCGGGCGGATCAGCGTCGGCTGGACTTCGGGACGTGTCGTAGCCTTGCAGGCACGGCGACTCCAGTGCAACCGTTGTCTTGCGTACGGTCACAAAAGGAGCGTATGCTCTAGCGCGGTGGAACGCAGCGACACCTGTTTCAGGTGTGGCGCGGCGGGCCAACGTGCCGGTGGGTGTAGTGCGCCTGCACACATGTGCCCGGTTTGCGCTGGGCTCGGCCGCCCCTCCAACCACCGGCTGCGCAGCAAGGCGTGCTGCCCGCCAAAGGCAAGCTGCGCGGCTCGCCAGGCGCCTGCGAGCGCCAATTCGAAAGATGCGTCCGCGAATTCCGTCTCCGCGAACACTACCGCGAAGGGCCCGTCGACCGGCGGAGCACCGGGCCCGCAGCGGGCCCAAAGGAATGGGGCCAGGAGGAGGCCATGGACACTGTCTAACTTTCACGTCGTCCATGGTGCCGTAGGCCAACCTGAACCACCCGCGGGCGTCGCAGGACCTGCTCGTACCGTATCCTCGATCAAGAAGCGTGGTTCGCGGATCAGGACGTCTCCGCGGCGATCACCGCCAGTGAACAACGTCGGACACCAGCACCAACGCAGCTTCACAGCGGTGAGGGATTCGTGGCGGTATCCTGGAACGACGTAGTCGTGGTGTGGTGCTACGTCTTCCCAGCCGCGGCCACTCGTCGTGCGAGAGAATCCTGGAGGAGCTCCGAGGTTTCATTAGTGGACACATGGCTCATACGGTTCTGGTCCTGGGGGACTTCAAGGCACACCCCATGACGTGCGGTTCTCCGCGAACATACGCTCTGGGAGAGGCCCTGCAAGATTGGGCAGCGGGGTTGGATCTCCGGTTGCTCAATCGGGGTTCCGTAAACATGTGCGTTCGGTGGAACGGCACGTCCATCGTGGACTTGTCGTTCGCATCGCTGGTAGCTTTGCGGCGGGTCACCGGCTGGAGTGTGGCGGTGGAGGTGGAAACGCTCAGCGACCACCTCAACATCACCATGATGCTTGGCGTCACTCCTCGCACGGGCCTGGAACCACCCTGCCGAAAGCACACCACCGCGCCGCGATGGGCGCTCGGGCGCCTCGACCGCGACCCCTTCGCCGCGGCCGTCCAGGTCGTAGCCTGGGCGGATGGGGCAGTCGGGCGCGAAAACGACGAAGCGGGGTTAGGGGCGGAGCGGCTGAGGGCGGCGATGACGCGCGCGTGCGACTTCGCCCTGCCGCGCGTGAGGGAGCCACCTCCGCGGAGTGCAGTGCACTGGTGGTCGGCTGAAATCGCGCAGCTCCGGGAGCTCTACGTGCTCGCCCGGCGACAGAAGTCTCGGGCGCGTCGTCGACGACGCGCGGTGTCCGCCGAGAAAATCGCGCGCCACTGTAGCGGGTACCGGTCCGCGGTGGGCGATCTCCGGAGGGAGATACGCAGAGCCAAATCTCGGCAATGGGACGAACTCCCCTCGACGCTCGAAAGCGATTTGTGGGGACGCCCCTATAATTACGTATTGGGGTAGTTAAGGGCATGGGCGCCCCCCGTGAACGATCGTATGGACCCCGAGCTCCTGCGGCTGGTGATTGACACCCTCTTCCCTGTTGCGGCGGTGGATCGGGTGCAACCCGCTGCTGTGCGGTCGGAACTGGTCGGGTGTTCCGACGAGCTGGGGCTCTCGCGGGTGTAGTTGTGCCGTGCAGTCGTTAGGATGGCGGCGAGGAGCACCGCCCCCGGACCGGACGGCATCCCAGGCCGAGCCTTTGCGCTGGCTCTGGAATCGTGGGGTGACCGCTTGCGACGGCTGTTCGACAGCTGGCTCAGGGCCGGTCGCTTCCCGGCATGTTGGAAGAGAGGGTGGGTCGTGCTGATCCCGAAACTAGGGAAGCAGCCGAACTCTCCGAAGGCATATCGGCCGATATGCCTGCTCGACGAGGCGGGCAAGCTCTTCGAGCGCGTTCTAGCTCCGCGCCTCCGAGGGCATTAAACCGACGTGGGTCCCGACCTCAGCGTCAGCCAGTTCGGATTCCGGCATGGTCGGTCGACGATCGAAGCGATCAAGCGCGTTCGTACCCTGTCGGAGGCTGCCGTCGACCGTGGAGGAGTGGTGCTGGCGGTCGGTGTGGATATCGCCAACGCCTTCAACACCCTGCCATGGGCCGCCATCCGGTGTGCCCTGTTGTACCATAGGGATCCCCAATACGTGATAGCGGTGATCGGCGACTATTTGGCGGAACGCTCGATCGAGTATCCCGGACGATACTCGGCCGTCGTGCGGGCGACGAACTGCGGTGCTCCACAGGGATCGGTACTTGGCCGATCCTCTGGGACCTCGCGTACGAAGCCGTGTTGTGTGCTCCCCTTCCCCGCAGCCTGAGCCTGACGTGTTACGCGGACGACACGCTGGTTATGGCAGCCGGGTCGAGTTGGGAGGAGGCCACGCTGCGCGCGGAAAGCTGCATAGCATCCAGGTATAGCATCCAGCGGCTAGGGCTGTGTATCTCCCCCGAGAAGACCGAGGCAATGTGGTTTTGCCATTGGCACCATGGAACCCGCCCAAGTCCCTGATGCGCGTGGGGAACGTCGTGGTCGAGGTACGGGAACGGATGAAGTACCTCTACACACGAGTCGTTCGCTCGGTGTCACTTTACGGGGCTCCGATCTGGGCGAACGACCTGGACGCCAGTCCGCGCAGTCTGGCGATTCTCCGGCGAGTCGCTCGCAGAATGGCGATCAGGGTCGTGCGCGGATACCGCACGATATCACACGAGGTGGCGATGGTCCTGGCGGGTATCCTGCCGTTCGAACTGCAAGTGGTGTGGGAGGCCCGTGTCTACGGTCTCCTACAAGGTGGCGGCGGCGGTGCTCCTGAAGAAGGGGCCGTTTCGTTGAGGCGAAGGGATCGACAGTCCTTGATGACCGCCTGGCGAACTCGGCTGAGGAAGGCGAGTAGCCGGCGGTACCGGGCGATCAAGGCTGTGCTCCCCGTGTTGGATGCATGGGGGTGCAGCGGCAGCCGGCACCCTCTCCGCCTGACACAGGTGCTAACCGTGCACGGGTTCTTCGGGGCGTACCTGTATCGTATCGTGCGTGAACGTGTGACGCGGTGTCATCACTGCGGGGAAGGGCGGGGCACGGCGCAGCACTCGCTGGAAGGATATCCGGCGTCGGCTCGCGAGCGCCGGGTACTGTGTCGCGTGGTGGGTAGTGACCTTTCACTCTCAGTCGTCGTGGCGCAGATGACGGTGGGCTTAGGTGCGTGGCGTGCGGTGGTCTCCTTCTGCGAGGCGGTTATGCTACAGAAGGAGGCCGCAGAGAGAGCCCGCGAGCGTAGCGCGTGGTCCTCGCGCGTAGGGCGTCGGAGGCTGCAAGCGTGGCGCCGGAGGGCGACGCGCGCACTGCCGAATGTGTAAACGCGTTAGACCTCCGCCTTCGCGAGCGACCATGTACCTACGGCCGGGGAGACCGTCTCTCTCTCCCGTTGTATCCTAGGGGAGGTTGACCACGGGCTGTCGTGTGGGGGCCCGTCAGTTCGAGAGACTGGTCTGGGCGCGCGGCGTCGCGTGATGGTCGCGCGGCGTCCGCAGGGTATGCGTTCGTTGCGTTGCGCTGGTATGCGTGTTGTGTGTGTGTGAGTGTGTGTGCGTGTGTGTGTGCCCGTAAACGACCCGTCTCGCGCGCATGGACATGATCGTTTCGGGAGCAATTACCCGTCGCGCCGGGAGGGAACTTCGGTTGCGTCGCGGGGGCGTCCTGGAAATTGCGTCGCCACGAATTCCAGTGCGCACCGAAATGCACAGGGCTGGCCATCGTGGAGGTTTTATTGGGTAAAAATCCCACATAACCCCGCCCCCTCCCCTAAGGGGGCCGGGTATCTTTGGAAGATTTCCCCCACGTGAAAACAAAGGTCAGGGCGTCTGGCTCTTGTGCTATACGCTGCAATTCGGTGGAAATCTGCACTCTGCTGTGCGCTAGTGTATTCTACATGGATATGGGGAGGCCAGTAATAATGGTCGCGGCACGCAAGGTTTTGCTTTGCCACGATTGGTTATGTTACGGTTGATAACGTTAGGAGGGGATAGCTTTGACTTTAATGCTATAGCCTGCTATTAGGTGGATTCCTGCCTCCTACGTTGCTTTAATATTTTCACCTTGGATCTGGGAATGGCAGCAGTAGTGCTCTCGGTACGTTGGATTGAGCCACTTTACGTTCGGTTAGGTTGTGATAGGCTATGGTTGGTTAGAAATAGCTATAACTCTTGTCCTGTACACTGCTGTTCGGTGGATTTCTGAGATCTACTGAGCCCTAGTATGTCCTGCTTGGCACTGGGGGCGCAGCAATTGCGGTTTCGGCAAGTTAGTTTGGTATAGGCTATGTTTGGTATGCGCTGCTGGTTTGTGTTAGGCTTAGGTAGCTTTGACTTCTCTGATGTACACTCCGATTCTATGGGTTTCTACCTTCTACTCTCCGCTAATGTGCACTGCTTGGGTCTGGGGATTCCAGTACCTGTGATCGCGGCACGTTAGTCTGAGTTAGGTTACGCTTGGTTATGTTGCGATTGGTTAGGTTAGGAGAGGATAGCTTTGACCGTAGTGATATATTTTGTTGTTAGGTGGATTTCTGCGCCCCACAGTGCTCTATTATATTCAGCTTGGCTCTGGAGGCAAGCAATGTTTGTCTCGGCACTATAGGTGGGTCATGTTACGTACGGTTATGTAACGACTGGCTAGGTTAGGAGATGGTAGCTATGACCTTAGTGATATAGTCTGTTATTAGGTGGACTTCTGCGGCCTACAGTCCTCCCGTATTTTCAGCTTGGCTCTGGGAAAGCCAGCAATAGAGGACCAGGCACATCAGGTTGAGTTATGTTACGCCCGGCTATGTTGCGATTTGTTTGGTTAGGAGAGGATAGCTTTGACTTTGGTGCTTAAGTCTGCTATTAGCTGGAATTCTGCTCCGTACAGTGTGTGATATTTCCAGCTCGGCTCTGTGAAGGCCACCAGTAGTGGCCTCGGCACGTTATGGTGATTCATGTTACGTGCGGTTATATAGGGCAAGGCTAAGCTTGGTTATGTTAGCTTTAACTTTTGCGCTGTGCACTGCTGTTCGGTGGATTTCTGCGCTGTACTGTTCTCTAGTATGTCCTGCTTGGTACCAGGGAGGGCAGTAACAGCGTTCTCGGTACGTTAGGTTGAGTTATTCTATGTTTGTCTATGTTCAGTTTGTTTGGGTTGGGTTCACGTAGCTTTGACATTTCTGATACACACATCGATTCTATGGATCTCTGCGTTCCGCTCTCCACTAATTTGTTCAGATTGGCTTACTGGAGGTCAGCAATAGTGTTCGTGGCACGTTGGGTTGCGTTATGTTTCGATCGGTTATGTAACATTTGGTTAAGCTAGAAGAGGACAGCATTAACATTAGTGCTATAGTCTGTTGTTAGGTGGGTTTCTGCGCCGCACAGTGCACTAATATTTTCTGCTTTGCTCTGGGAATGACATGAATAGTGGTCGTGCCACGTTAAGTTTGGATACTCCACGTTTGGTTAAGTTAAGTTAAGGCTTCCCTGACTTTTGTTCTATTCATGGCTATTTTGTGGCTTTCTGCGATCTACTTTTCTCTACTATAGTCTACTCGACACTGGGGTGATCAGCATTAGTGGCTATTGAACGATAGGTTGCGTTAGGGTACGTTTGGTAATGCTAAGGTTTGCTAGGTTAGGATACTGTAGTTATGACTTTTGTGCTATACTCCGCTTTTCGGATGATTTCTACTCTCTACATTGCTCTAGAATACCCTGCTCAACTCCGGGGAGTGATGTAATAGTATTCTGGTCACGTATGTTTGGGCTTGGCTACGTTTGGTTAGGTTATGTTAGTCTTGGGTTAGGTACGGATTGCTTTCACTTTCGTGGTATAGGCTGCTGTTCGGCGGGTCTCTGCGCTCTACTGTGCTGTAGCCTGTTTTGTCTCGTCATGGGGAGGCCAGCAATGGTGGTTTCGGCTCGTTTGTTTGGGATAGGTAACGCTCGGTTGTGCTTCGTTTGGTAATGTTAGGATAGGATAGCACTGACTTTTATGCTACACACCGATATTCGGTGGACTTCGGCGCTGCAAATTGTTGTAATATGCCATGCGTGTCTCTGGGGAGTCCAGCAACATTATTCTCGGCACGTTATGTTAATGTGTGTTACGCGTGGCTTAGCTAGGCTTTGGGAGGTTATGTTGGGATATCTTTGACTTCTGTGCCACACACTGCAATGCGGTGGATTACTGCGCTCTACTGTGCTCTAGCACGTTCTGCTTAGCTTCGGAGAGACCTGGAAATATGATCTCAGCACGCTAGGTTGAGTTACGTTACGGTTGGCACGGCTAGGTTAGGATATGCTTGGTTAGGGTAACACTGATTATTGCGCTATGCAGTGCTACTCGGTGGATTTCTGCGCTCATCATTGCTCTACTCTACTCTGCACGACTCTGGTGAGACAAGCAATAGCGGTCGTGGCACGATAGATTTAGTTTGGCTACGTTTCGTTATGTTGTGATAGGTTATGTTTGGGTACGATGGCATTGACTTTTTGATATACAAGGATAGTCGGAGATTTCCGCGCTCCACTGTTCCCTGATGTGTTCTGCTTTGCTCTGGGAGGCCTGCAGTAGAGGTGTCAGCTTGTTAACTTGAGTTATTCTACGTTTGGTTGCGTTAGGTTAGGTAAGGTTTGGTTATTGCAGCTTTGACTTTTGTGCTGTAAACTGAAATTCGAGGGATTTCTGCGCTATGCTGTGCTCTAGTATATTATGATTGGCTATGGGGACGCCTGCAGTATTGGTCTCGGCACGTCAGTCTTAGTTATGTTACGTTCAGATACGCTAGGATACGTTGTGATATGTTAGGATGCTATTGACTTTTGTGCGACACACCGCTGTCCTATGGACTCTGCCCTCTTCTGTGCGCTATCGCACTCGGCATGTCTCTATGTGCGACAGGTACAGCACTCTGGGCACGTTAGATTCAGTTATGTTACATTTGGTTGGGCTAGGTTTGGTTAAGCTTGGTTAGGATGTCCTTGACTTATGAGCTATACACTGCTCTTTGGGCGGTTTCGGAGATCTACAGTCCTCTGCTATACTCTGCTTAGCTCTCGTGAGGCAGCATTGGCTTTGGTGGCACGTCAGCTTTTGTTATGTTACGACTGCTTACCTTAAGGTTGGTTAGGTTAGGATTGGATAGCTTTATCCTTAGTGCTATACACCGCTATTCGGAGGATTGTTACGCTCTATATTGCTCTAATGTGCCCAGCTTGTCCCTGGGGTTTCAGCAATATTATTCTCGGCCCGCTTGGCTCGGCTAAGCTACGTTTTGTTACCTTATGTTAGATTTGGTTAACTTTGGGTGGATTCGTCTTTCGTGGCTTACACTGTTATTCGATGGATTCCTACGCTCTACTGCATTCTGCTATGCTCTGCTTCGCTCTACGGAAGCCAGCAGTAGTGGTCTCGGCACGATAGGTACAGTTATTCTACGCTTGGTCAGGCAGGTTGGGCTTGGTTAGGTCAGGGTTTCTTTGACTTTTACGCTATGCGTTACCATATGGTGGCTCTCTGCACCCTGCTCTGCTGTGTAATACCCTGCGCGCCTCTGGGGAGGCCAAAATTAGAGGTCAAGGCACGATATGTTTTGTTAGGTTACGTGTGGTAATGTCACGATTGGTTAGGGGAGGTTAGGGCAGCTTTGACTGTTGTGTTGTACACCGATATTTGGAGGATATCTACGCTATATATTACTCTTCTCCACTCTGCTCGACACTGGGCAAGCCAGTAATTGTGTTCTCGGCACGTTCGTTTGAGATAGGCTACGTTTAGTTAGGTTGCGATAGTTTGGGTTAAGTTTGGATTGCTTTGACTTTTGTGCCACACACTGTAGTGCGGTTGATTTCTGCGCTCTACACTTCTCTACTAAACTCCACTCGACGCACGGGATGGCAGCAATAGTGCTCGCAGTACGTTATTGTGAGATTGTCAACGCTAGGATAGGTTACTTTGGTTTGTGTTAGGTCTGGATATCTCTGACTTTCCGGGTGTGCACTCACTGAGGTATTATGCGTTTCTGCGCCCTGCTCTCCTCTAATAAGTTCTGCTTGGCTCTGTGGATGCTAGCATTCGTGGTCTCGGCACTTTATGTTGGGATATGCTATCTTCGGTTAGGTTAGGTTATGCCAAGTTTTGTTGGAGTAGCCTCTACTTTTGTGCTCTGCACTGGAATTCGGTGGCTTTCTGAGATCCACATTGCTCTAGTATGCTCTGCTAGGCCCTGGATAGGATTCAAACAGTAGTCTCGGCACGTTATATTGAGTTATGCCACGTTTGGTTGTGTAAGGTTTGGTTAGGTTAGGGTAGGAAAGCTTTGACTTTGGTGCTGTATACTGCTACACCGTGGTTCTCTGCCCTCAACTGTGCTAAAATAGGCTCTGCTGGGCACTGGGGAGGCCAGGAACGGCGGTGACGGCAAGTTAGTTTGAGCTATCCTACGTTGGGTTGGGTTTCGTTAGTTCGGGTTATGTCAGGGTAGCTTTAGCTTTCGTGTTGCACACTGCTCTTCGGTCGCCTTCTGTGCTCTACACTGCTGTACTGTAATCTGTTCGACTCTCTGGTGGCCAGCAGTAGTGGTCGCCGCACGTAGGTTATGTTAGGTTACGTTCTGCTATTTTACGATTGGCTATGTTAGGGTAGCATGTCTATGACGTTTGTGCTATATAAAGCTATGCGGTATATCCCTGTGCTCTACGTTTCACAGCTATATTATGCTCGACCATCGGGAAGGAAGCAGTAGTGGCCGCCGCACGTTTTATTGAGTTCGATTACTTTCGGTTATGCTGGGTCACGTTGCGTTACGTTAGGATGGCTTTGACTTTTGTGCTACTCACTGCCATCCTAAGGATTTCTGCGTCCTCCTGTGCGCTTTCACACGGTGCTTGTCCCTGTGGACGCAATGAATAGTGCTCTCGACACATTAGGTTGAGTTACGTTACGTTTGGCTAGGCTAGGTTCGGTTAGGTTTGGTTAGGACATATTTGAGTTTTGTAATATACACTGCTGTTCGGTAGATATCAGCGCCCTCCATTGCTCTGCTGTACTCTGCTTGGCTTTCGTGAGGTCAGCAATAGCGTTCGTGACACGTAAATTTGGGTTACGTTACGTCGGCTGATGTTACGTTTGTATAGGTTTGGATAGAATAGCCTTGAATTCTGCGCTTTGCACTGCTACTCTGTGGATTCGTGCGCTTTTCTGCGCTGTAAATTGCTGCGCTTGGCACCGGGGGGGGGGGGGCAGCAATAGTGGTCTCGGCACGTTGGGTTCGGCTATGCTCAGATCGGTTAGCTTACTTTTGGTTAGGTTAGTACAGGGCAGCGTTGGATTTTGTGCTATACACTGTTACCTGGTGGATTCCTGTGTTTTACTGTGCTCTAATATGCTCTGCTTGCCTCTAGGGAGGGCAGCAACTGTGGTATTTGCACTTTACATGGTGTTAATTTACGCTTGGTTATGTTACGATTGAATACGTTAGGCTAGGATAGCTCAAACTTTTTTCTTGCACACTGCTATTCGGCGGATTTCTGCGCTCTACTGCGATCCAATGCTCTCTGCTTTGCTCTGGGGAGGCCAGAAATAGTAGCTGAGAGGCGTTAAGTTGATTTATGTTACGTTCGGCTATGCTTCGGCTGGTTTTAGGAAATAAATTTAGGAAATGATAGCATTAACTTTTGCGCTATACACTGCTCTTCGGCGGACTGCCGCGATCTACAGCGCTCTAGTATCTTCTGCATGTCTCTGGGGACACCAGCGATAATATTTGTGGCACGTTTGGATGATACAGATTACGTTCGCTTTAGTTAGGTTGGGATAAGCTTGGTCAAGTTGGATTTGGCATCTTGTGCTATACATTGCTATTCTGTGCATTCCTGCGCTCAACTGAGCTCTAGTGTATTCTGCTTGGCTATGCGGAGGCCAAGTGTAGTGATCTCGTCACGTTAGTCAGAGATACGTTGCGTTTGGTTATGTTTCGTTTAGTTAGGTTAGGATAGATCAGCTGAGACTTTTGATCTACTCACAACTATTCGATGCATTTCTGCGCTATACATTGCACCACTATGCTCTGCTCGGCTCGCGGGAGGCCAGAAATGGTGGTAGCGGCAAGCTGGTTTGAGTTATGTTACGTTCCGCTACGATTGGATACGTTGTGTTTGTTTAAGATAGCTTTGACTGATGCGCTACACGCTGCTATTCTATGGATTTCTGCGCTCCTCTGTACGCTATCGCACCCCGCTTGCCTCTGTGAAGCCAGGAGCAGTGCTGCCGGCACGTTAAGATGAGTTATGATACGCTTAGTTAGGTTAGGTTTGGCTAGGCTTGGTTAGGGTAGCTTTTACTTTTGAGCTATGCCATGCTATTCGTTCTATTTCAGCGTTCTACATTGCCAGGCTATACTCTGCCTAGCTCTCGCGAGGTCAGCAGTAGCGGTCGTGGCACGTCAGTTTGTGTCACGTTACTTCCGCTTATGCCACGTTTTGTTAGGTTAGGAGAGCGTAGCTTTGGTTTCTGTGTTATACACCGCTGTTCGGTTTATTTCTGTACTCCACATTGCTCCACTCTACTCTGCTCGAAACTGGCGAGGCCAGTAATGGTGTTATCCACACGTTAGGCTGGGTTAGGCTACATTAGGTTTGGCTACGTTACCCTTGGTTAGGCTTGGGTTGCTTTGACTTCCGTGGTATTGACTGTTGTTCGGCGAATTTCTGGGCCCTACTGTGCTGTAGTATTTTCTGCTTGGTCCTGGGGATGCCAGTAATAGTGTCATCGGCACGACGGTTTGAGAGAGGATACTTTTGGTTAGGTTATGTTTACTCTGGTTAGGTATGAGTAGCTTCGACTTTTATGCTATACACTGCGATTCTATGGACTTCTGTACTATACCGTGCGCCGCAAAACTCTGCTAGTGTCTGGGGACGCCTGGAATAGTGGTCGCGGAAAGTCAGGTTGAGTTATGCTGCGTTCGGTCAGACTATGCTTGAGCAGGTTTGCCTGGGATAGCTCCGACTGTTATGCTTTACTCCGCTTTTCGGAGGATTTATACGCTCTACGTCGCCCTACTGTACACTGCTCGGCTTCGGGGGTCCAGTAACATTGTTCTCGGCACGTTTGGTTGAGTTAGGCTACACTAGGCTTCGTTATGCCATCTCTGTTTAGGCTAGCGTTGCTTTGACTTTCGAAGTATGGACTATTCGGCGAATTTCTGCGCTCTACTGTGCCCTAGTATGTTTTACTTGGTTCTGGTTACGCCGGCAACAATGTTCTCAGCACGTTAGTTTGGGATAGATAACGTTTGGTTAAGTTGCGTTTGGTAAGTTTAGGAAAGGACAGCTTCGACTTTTATGCCACACCGCTTTCCGGTGGATTCCTGCGCTTTACTGCGCTCTAGCGTACTCTGCTTGGTATTCGAGACGCCAGCAATAGTTGCCGCGGCGCGTTAGTTTGCGGTAGGTTACGTTTGGTTAGGTTAGGTTTGTTTCGGTTTGGTTAGGACATCTTTGACCTTCGTGCTGTACACTGCCATTCTATGCACCTCAGCTATCTGCTCACCTCTAGTATGCCCTGCCTGACAACGTGGTTGCGAGCAATAGATATCTCGGCACCTTCGGTTGAAATAGGATGCGTTTGGCTAGGTTACGTTAGCTTTGGTTAGATTTGGATGGCTTCGACTTTTCTGCTATACCCTGCGTTTCTATGGATTTCTGCGATCTACTCTCCGTCATTATGCTCTGCTTGGCCCTGTGGAAGCCTGCAATACTGGTCGCAGCATGTTAGGTTGAGCTAGGTTCCATTTTGCGCGGTTTTGCTACGCTGGGTCAGGTAAGGATTGCTTTGTTACATATGAGCTCAAAGCTGATATCCTATGGACGTTTGTGCTCCACTGAGCTATATCATATTCTGCTTGTCTCTGGTCGCTCTTCGGAGGATTTTACGCTCTACATTGCTTTACTGTACTCCGCTCGATCCTGCGGAGGCCAGTAGAATTGGTCTCGGCACGTTAGGTTGATTTAAGCTACGTTCGGTAATGTTACGCTTGGCTATGTTATGATTGTGTATCTTCGATTGTCGTGGTTTGCACTGTGATTCCTTCGTCTCCTGCGACCTACCCTATTCTAATATGTACTGCTTGTCTCTGACGAGGGCAGAAATAGAGGCCTCGGCACGTTAGGAACTGTTAGGTTAAGTTTGGTTACGTACGTTTGGCTCGATTATGATAGCGTAGCTTTGACTTCTGTGCTATACACTGCTATGCGTAGAATTTACGCGCTCCAGTGCGCTGAGGTATGTGCTGCTTGGATGTCGGTTGGCTAGCAATGCTGGCATCGGCACGCTATGTTCTGTTGTGGTACGCTTGTTTTGGCTAGGTTAGAATAGCTTTGGACAGGTTGGCTTTGACTTTTATGCTATTCACTGCTATTCGGTAGATATCTCTGCATTACGTTGCTCTACTGGCATCGGCATGTCTCTGGGAATGCCAAAAATAGCGGTCGTGGCAGGCTCGGTTGTGTCACGTTACGCTTGGCAATGTTAGTTTAGGCCACGTTTGGTTAGTGGTGCTTTGACCTTTCTGCTATGCAATGCTATTCGGTCGATATCTGCGCACTGCATTGCTGTACTCTCATCTGATTGTCTCGCAGGAGGCCAGCAACAGTGGTCGTAGCGCGTATGGTTTATTTAGATTATGTTTGGCTAGGTTCGGTTTGGCTATATTTGGTTAGGACGGTTTTGACTTTGGTGCGATAAACTGCTGTTCGGCGGATTCCAGCGGTCTGCGGTGCTCTGGTATGTTCTTCTTGGCTGTGGGCATGACGGCAGTTTTGGTCCGGCACGTTGGACTGTGTTACGTTGCGTTAGGTTGTTCTACGTTTGGCAAGGTAAGGATATTATAGCTTTGAGTTTTGCGCTATACACAGCTTTTCGGTGAATTTCTGCCTCTAATGCGATCTAGCATTGTCTACTTTGATCCGGGAATGCCAGAAATTGTGGCAGTGCAGTGTTAGGTTGGTTTAAGTTACGTTTGGTTAGGTTAGGTTTATTAGGTTAGGTTAGGGTGTCTCAGACTTTCGTGCTTGACACTGCCATTCTATGGACCTTTGCGCTCGACCCTCCTGTAGTATGCTCTGCTTGTGGCTGCGGAGTGAAGAATAGAACTCTCATTACGTTAGGTTGACCTCTGGTGCGTTTGGTCCGGTAAAGTTTGTTTAGGTTAGGATGGAATGACTTTGACTTTTTTGCTATACACTGCTGTACGGTGGATTCCTGCGCTCTTCGTTGCTCTACTGTACTCTTCTCGACTCTGGGGAGACCATCATTAGCGGCCGCGGCTTGATAGATTGTTTTAGGTTACGTTTGGTAAAGATAGGTTAGGCTACGTTTGGTTAGGGTGGCCTTGACTTTTGTGCTATAAACAGCTATTCGGTGGATTTCTGCTCTCTACTGCGCGCCAATATTTACTGCATGGAACTGGGAGGCCAGCAAGTGCGGTCTCGGCACGTAAGTTTGGGATATGTCACGTATGGCTGGGTTAAGCCTGGTTAAGCTCGGTAAGGATGTCTTCGAATTTCGTGCTATACAATGTTATTTGGCGGCCTTCTGCGCCCAACTGTGCTCTCATATAATCCGATTGGCCCTCCGGAGGACTGCATTAGTCTTTTCGGCACGTTAGGTTGAGTTATATTACGCTTTGTTAGGTTAGGCTGGGTATTCTTCTGTTAGGATAGCTCCGGCTTTCGTTCTATACACTGCCATTCCGAGGATTACTGCGCTCTACTCTGCTGTACTATATTCTGCTTGGCAATGCGGAGGACAGCAATGGTAGCCGCGGCACGATATATTGAGATAGACTACGTTTGGTGAGGCTACGTTTGTTTGGGTTATGTTTGGATAGCTTTCACTTTTCTGCTATGCACTGCGGATATATGGATTTTTGGCGCTCGTGTCTCCACTCATATATTAGGCCTGGCTATTAGGGAGGGTAGCAATAGTGTTCCCGTCACGATGGGTAGCGTCATATTTCGTTTGGCTTTCTAACGATTGCTTATGTCAGGATAGGATAGCTTCCACTTTTGTGCTATATATTGATATTCGGCGGATCTTTGCGTTCTACTGTGCTCTAATGTTTTCGGCTTGCCTGCGGGAAGGCCAGCAATAGATATCCCGTCTCGTTAGGTTTGGTTGTTATACGTTTGGTTAGGTTAAGGTATCATTGACTCTTGTGTTACACGCTGCCGTTTGGTGGCTTTCTGTGCTCTACTCTGCTCTAGTATATTCCGCTTGTCTCTGGGAATGTCAGCAACAATGGTGTAGGCACGTTGGGTTGAGCTAGATTACGTTTGGTTATGTTCCGTTTGGATAAGCCAGACAAGGATAACTTCTACTTTTGTGCTGTACACTGCCATTCGTTGGATTTCTGCACTCGGCTGTGTCCTCATATGCTCTGCTTGACTCTGGGGGTGCCAGCAATAGAGGTCTGGGTACGATAGGTTTCGTTATGCCACGATTGGTTAGGTTATGTTTGTTTGGTTCGGTCTGGAATGCTATCACTTTCGTGTTATACTGTGTTATTCCTTGGAATACTGCGTCCTACTGTACTCTGCCATACTCTTCTCGAATCTGAGGAGGTTTGCAATAGTCGTCGAGGCAGGTTACCTTGATTAATGTTACGTTTGGTTATGTTACGGTTTGTTAGGTTAGGAAACGGTGGCATTAACTTTTGTATCATACACTCCAATTCGGTTCGATTCTGCGCCCTGCAGTGCTCTAATAAGCTCTGCTATGCAATGAGGATGTCAGAAATTATGTTGCAGGCACGTCAGTTTCAGTTATGCTCGTTTGGTTATGTTTCACTTGGTCAGGAAATGATTGGACAACTTTGACTTTTGTGAAATACACTGCTGTTCGGAGAATCTCTGCGCTCCTCGTTGCGCCGGTCTACTCTGCTAGAATGTGGGGAGACCAGCAATAGCGCATGTGGCACGAATGATTGTCTATGTTGCACTTGGTTAGGTTAGGTTATGTTACGTTTGGCTACGATGGCTTTGACTTTTGTGTACACGTTGCAATTCGGTGGATCTCTGCACTCTACTGTGCTGTAATACGTTCTGCTCTGCACTGGGGAGACCAGCAATAGAGGTCTCGTCTTGATAGGTTTAGCTATCACACCATTGACTAGGTTACGCTAGGACATGTTAGGCTATGGTATCTTAGACTTTTGTGCTATGCATTTCTACATGGTCGCTGTCTGCGATCTTGTGTGCACTGGTATATTCTGCTTGTCTATGTGGGGGCCAGCAGCTGTGCTCTCGGCACGTTGGTGGATTTCCGCGGTCTACTGTGCGTTACTCTAATCTGATGGACCCCGGAGAGGCCAGCAATAGTGGTCGCGGCACGTTACGTTGAGCCTTACTACGTTAGATAAGGTCACGTTAGTTTAGGCTAGGTACGGAAGCCTTTGACCTTTCCGCTGCACACAGCGACTATATGGATTTCTGCGCCCTACTCTCCTCTAATTTGTTCTGCTTGGCTCTGGCGAGGCCAGCAATCTTGGCGGGGGCACGATGCGCAGCGATATATTACGTTTGGCTCTTTAACCATTGGTTATATTATGACAGGACAGCTCTGTCTTTTGTGTTATATAATGCTACCCTGCGGATATCTGCACTCTACTGTGCTCTACTATATTCTGCATGGCCCTGCGGAAGCCATCAATAGTGGTCGCGGCGCGCTACTTTCCGTTATGCTACGTTTGGTTTAGTTACGTTAGCTTGGGGTAGTTCCTGATATCTTCGACTCTTCTTCTATACATTGCGACCATATGGATTTCTGCGCTCGACTCTTGTCCACTATTTTCTGCCCGGCACTAGGAGGCCAGCTATAGTGGTCTCGGCACGACGTGTTGAGCTAGCCACGTTTGGTTGATAAAGGTTAGCCCAGCTATGGCTTGGATGTGTTTGACTTCTGTGTTGTACGCTGCAATGTGGCGGTGTTCTGCGGTCTACTGTTCTCTGGTATGTTCCGCTCGTCTCTGCGGAGGTCAGCAATAGTGGTGGCGGCACGTTAGGCTTAGTTATGTTATGTTCGGTTAGGTTATGTTCGGTCTTGTTAGGTCAGGATATCATTGACCTTTATGGAATACGCAGTTATTCGGTGGGTTCCTACCATTCACTTCGCTCTAACCTAATCTGGTTTACACTGGAGAGGCCGGAAATAGTGGCTGCGGCACGTTCCTTTTTGTTTGGCTACCTTAGGTTAGGTTATGTTAGTTTGCTTTCGGTTTGGATATCTATGACTTTTCTGCTGCGCAGTGCTGTTCTATGGATTTCTGCGACCTTCTCTCCTCTGGTAAGTTCTGCTTGTTTCTGTGGAGGCCAGAAATAGTGGCCGCGGCATGTTAGGTTGAGTTAGGTTACGTTTGGCCAGATTACGTTAGCATGGGTAAGATTTGGATACCTTTGATTTTTCTGCCATACCCTGCGATTCCATGGGTTTCTGCGCCCTACACTCCACCAATATGCTCTGCATTGCCAGGGATGCTAGCAATAGTGATCGCGGCAAATTCTTTTGTGTTAGATGACTCTCGGTTAGGTTAGGTTTGGTTAGGTTAGGTTTGGTTAGGGTAGGACGGTATAGCTTTGATTTTCGTGATGTACTCTGTTATTCGGTGGATTCGTGCCCTCTAATGTACTCTGCAATATTCCGTTTGGCCTCGTGGCGGCCAGCAGTCGTGGTCGCGGCACGACAGGTTGCGTCACATTACGTTTGGCTAGGTAAGGTCACGTAGTGTTAGGTTAGGAGAGCTCCGTCTTTTGTACTACACACTCCAGTTCTACGAACTTCTGCGCACTTCTTTGCGCTACCACGATCTGCTTATCTCTGTGGGCGCCAGAAATACTGCTCTCAGCACGTTAGGTTGTGATACGTTGCGCTTGGTTAGGCTATGTTTGGCTACGTTTGGTAAGGATGGCTCCGAATTTTGCGATATACGCCGTTACTCGGATGATTTCGGCGTTCCATATTATTCTGCTCTAATCTGCTTTGTTCTAGTGAGGTCAGCAATAGTTGTCTGGGCACGTTATGTTGTGTCATGTTGCGTTTGGCTTTGTTACGTTCGTTTATGTGAGGACAGGGTGGCTTTGACTTTCGTGCTGTGCACTGCTATTCGGCTGATATCTGCGCTCTACTGTGACCTAGCTCTCCCTACTTTTCTCTGGGAAATCCAGAAATAGTGGCCGCGGCGCGTTAGGTTGCGTTAGTTTAAATTTGATTTAGTTAAGTTTGTTTGGCTGCGGTAAGGATTTCTTTGACATTCGTGCTATACACTGGCATTTTATGTACCTCTGCACTCTACTCACCTCTAATGTGCGCTGCTTGTCGATGAGGATGCCAGCAATTGTGGTATAGGTACGTTAGGTTCGGATTGGTTACGTTTGGTTAGGCTTTTGTAGGTCATGTCAGGTTAGGATAAGTCTTTCTTTTTTGCTATACAGTGCTATTCGTACGATTCCAGCGTTCTACCTTGCGCTGCTATTCTCTGCTCACCTCTTGTGAGCCCAGCATTGGCCTTCGTGTCACGTCAGGTTTGGTTACGTTAAGTCAGCTTATGCTACGATTGGTTAGGTTAGTATAGGATAGCCATGACTTTTGTGCTATACATCGCTATTCGGAGAATTTCTACAATCTACACTGCTCTACTACTCTCTGCTAGACCATGGGGACGGCAGTAATAGTGTTCCGGCAGGATAGGTTAAGCTAGAATGCGATTGGCTACGTTGAGTTAGCTTAGGTTAGGACAGCGGAGCCATGACATTTGTGCCATACACTTCTTTCCGTTCGATATCTGTGCGCTGCACTGCTCTACTCGTATCTGCTTGAATCTGAGGAGGCCAGCAAAAGCGTTCATGGCAGGTTTGGTTGAGATAGGCTGCGTTTCGTTAGGGCAGGTAAAGTTAAATTTGATCAGGACGACTTCGAATTTTGTGTTATACAATGCTGTTCGTTAGATTTCTGCACACTACTCCGATATAATATGCTCTGCTTGGCGCTGCGGAGGCCAGCAGTAGTGGTCTCGGCACGTTAGGTTGAGATAGTGTGCGTTTGGTTATGATACGCTTTATTTCGTTTGGGTAGGATATCTTTGAGTTTTGCGCTATAAACTTCTATACGCTGGATTTCTGCGCTCTACTGTGACCTGATATTCCCTGCTTTGCTATGGGAATTCCAGAAATTGTGGCCGCGGTCCGTTAGGTTGTGTCATGTTGCGTTTGGTCAGGCTTGGTTTGTTTGTGTTAGGTTGGGATATCTTTGACTTTCGTGCTATATACTGCCGTTCTATGGGAAACTGCGCTCTACACTGCTCTATTCTGTCCTGCTTGGTGATGGGGTGGCCAGCAACAGTGGGCTAGACACGCTTGGTTGGGATTGGTCACGCTCGGCTGTGTTAGGTCACGACAGGTTAGGTTAGGATACCTTTTACTTTTCTGCTTTATACTCCAATGCGGCGGCTTTCTGCGGTCTACTGTGCTCTAGCAAGTCCTGTTTTGTTCTGGCGAAGTCAACAATAGTGGTCTAGGCACGACAGGCTGCGTTATGCTACGTTTTACCTCGTTTTGTTTGGTTTGGTTAGGATAGAATGCCTTTGACTTATGGGCTATACACTGCAGTTCGGTGGACTCCAGCGCTCTACATTGCACTACTATGCCTTGCTCGACTCTCGTATGGCGGCAGTAGTGCTCGCCGCACGTTAGGTTGAGCTTTATTACATTCGGTTGTATTAGGTTTCGTTGTGTTAGGATATGGTAGCTTTGACTTTTGTGCTGCACACTGCTATTCTATGGACTTCTACGCTCTTCTGTTCGCTATCACACTATGCTTGTCCCTGTGGACACCAGGAATAGTGCTCGCGGCACGTTATGTCGTGTTACATTATCCGTGGTTATGTCAGATTTGGCTGGTTTGGTTATGTTATACTTGACTTGTGTGCTATAGACTGCTGTTCGGATGATTTCCGCGTTATACACTGCTCTCCTAGCTCTCGTAAGGCCATCAATAGCGGTCGTGGCGCGTAAGGTTTGGTTACGATACGTCTGCTGATGTTACGCTTGGTTGTGTTTGGACAGGGTGGTTTCGACTTTTGTGCTACACACTGTTATTCGGGGAATTTCTGAGCTCTGCTGCGCTTTTGTGTATAGTACTTGGCTATGGGGATACCAGAATTATTGTTCTCGGCACGATAGTCTTGGATATGTTGAGTTCGGTTATGTTACGTTTGGTTAGGTTAGGATAGGGTAGCTTCGACTTATGTGCTATACACTGCTATTCGGTGTATTTCAGGCGTCTACTGTGATCTAATGTGTTCCGGTTTGCTCTGGGGAGCCCAGTAATAGTGGTTTCGGCACGTTATGTTGGGATAGGGTAGGTTGGTTATGCTATGCTCGGCTATGTTAGGCAAAGATAACTATGACTTTTGTGATATTCATTGCTATTCGGTAGATTTCTGCGCTCTACTGCAATCTAATATTCCCTGTTTTGCGCTGGGGAAGCCAGAAGTAGTTTCCGCGGCGCGTTGGTTTGTGTCATGTTGTGTTTGGTTATGCGACGCTTGGTTAGGTTGGGGTAGGGTTTGTTTGACTTTTGTGTTTTGCACTGCAATGCAGCGGACTTCTGTTCAGTACAGTGCTCTAGTATATTCTGATAAGCTCTGGTGATGTCAGCGATTGTGGTCTAGGATCGTTAGGTTAGGTTTGGTTACGTTTGTTTATGTTGTGTGTGGTTTGGTTAGGCTGAGATATCTTTGACTTTTGCCTTGCAAACCGCCTTTCGGTGGATTTCTGCGCTCTTCTGTGATCTCGTATGCTCTGGGTTGCTCTTGGGTGACAAGAGATAGCGGCCGCGGCTCATTAGCTTGAATTGGTTCACGTTTGGTTATGTTATGTTTGCTTGGACCAGATTTGGTTAGCACTGAGCTTTCTGCCTTACTCTGCGACCTACGAATTTCGGCTTTCTCCTATACTCCAATATGTTCTGCTTGGCTCTGTGGAGGCAAGCACTACTGTTCACCGCAATATAGCTTGTGATAGGTTATGTTTGATTTGGTTTCGTTAGGTTGGGTCTGGTATTGATAGCTCAGGCTTTTGTCCTACACGGTGCTACTGAATGGTCTTCTGCGCTCGTCTGTGCGCTATCACACTCTGCTTTTCTCCGTTGGCGCCAGGAGTGATGCTCCCGGCAGGTTAGGTTAAGTTAGGTTACGTTTGGTTATATTAAATGTGGCTATGTTCGGCTGGGATATCTTTGACTTCTGTGGTATAATCAGCTTTTCGTTGGATTTCTGCGCTCTACTCTATTCTCATATTCTATGCTCTGCTCTGGGGAGGGCAGAGATAGTGGCTGTGGCACATTAGCTTGAATTACGTCACGTTTGGTTATGTTACGTTTGTTTCGAACAGATTTTGTTATCCCTCACCTTTCTGTTACACCCTGCGGCATATCTGATTCGACCCTCTACTCTATTCCAATATGTTCTGCTTTGCTCTGTGGAGTCCAGCAACACTGGTCACCGCACGATTGGTTGGGTTAGATTACGTTTGGTTAGGTTTGGTTTAGTTGGGTCTGGCTTGGATAGGTTTGACTTTTGTGCTGTTCACTGCCATTCGTTGGATTTATGCGCTCTACTGGGCTCTGATATTCTCTGCCTGGCTCTGGGAATTCCAGAAACTGAGAACGCGGCGCGTTAGGCTGTGTCAGGTTCCGTTTAGTCAGGTTAATATTGTTTGGGTTAGGTTAGGATTCATTTGACCTTCCTGCTATACACTGCCACCCTATGTACCTGTGTGGTCTACTGTGTTTAACCATATTCTGCTTGCATTCGGGGAAGCCAGCAATAGTGGTCGCGGCACGTTAGGTTTAGTTACTCTAAGTTTGGATAGGTTACGTTAGGCATGGCTCGGTTATGTTACGTTTGACATTTGTGCTTTGCATTGCTGTTTGGCGGTATTATGCGACCTACTGTGCTCTAGAATGTTCTGCTTGGCTCCGGGGAGGCCAGAAATAGTGGTCTCGTCACGCAAGTATGAGATATATAACGTTTGGTTATGTTACGTTTGGTCATGTTATGATAGAGAAGATTCGACTTTTATGCTATACACCGCTATTTGGTGGATCTCCGCGCCCTACATTACTCTAATATGCTCTGCTTGTCTCTGCGGAGTCCAGCATTAGTATTCTCGGCACGTTATGTTTAGTTAGGCTAAGTTCGGTTGGGTTAGGTTAGGTCAGGTACGGTTAAGACATATTTGACTTTTGTGCTACTCACTGCAATGAGGTTGATTACTGCGATCAATTGCGCTTTGCATATTCTGCTTGGCTCGGTGGATGCAAGCAGTAGTGGCCTCGGCGCGTTACTTTGAGTTAAGCAACGTTCGGTTATGTTACGTTTGGTTAGGTTAGGACAGGGTATCTTAGACTCTTGTGCTATACACTGCTATTCGGTTGATTTCTGCGCTCCACGTTGCACTAATGTACTCTGATCGGCACTGGAGAGGCCAGCAATGGTGGTCTTCTCAGGCTAGGTTGAGTTAGGGTACGCTTGGTTTGGCTGGGCTAGGATAGGTTTGGTTAGGGTAGCTTATACTATTGTGGTATACACTGTTGTTCGGTAGATACCTGTGCACTGTATAGCTCCACTAGCATCTGCTTGGCCACGTGGTGGCCAGCAACAGCGGACGTGGCAGGTTTTGTTGGGTTACGTTACGTTGATAGGGACGGCTTTGACTTTTGTGCTATACACGGTTACTCGTTTGATATTTGCGTTCTGCGTTGCTCTACTGTCATCTCCTTGTCTCTGTGTAGGCCAGCAATGGAGGTCCTGGTACGATTGGTTGAGTAGAGTTATGATTTGTTAGCTCAGGTTAGGCTACGTTTGGTCAGGATGGCTTTGGCTTTTGTGCGATACACTGCTCTTCCGTGATCTTCTGCGCCCTACAGTGCTCAAACCTGTTCTGCTTCGCTTTGGGGAAACCAGCAATAGAGGTCTTGTCTAGTTAGGTTTAGCTATTCTACGTTTGGATATGTTAGGTTTTATCTGGCTAAGTTAGAATGTCTTTGACTTTTGTGCAATACGTTCCTATTTGGTGGCGTTCTGCGCTCTAATGTGCTTTACTAAGCTTTGCTAGCAATTGTGGCCGTGGCACGATAGGGTTTGCTATGCCGGGTTTGCAAATGTTACGTTTGGGAAGGTTAGGATAGGATAGCTTCGACTTTTGTGCTATACACTTCTATTCGGAGGATTTCTGTGTTCTACTGTGCACTAATATCCTCTACTTGGCGCTGCGGAGTACAGCGCTTCTATTCGGCGGATGTTACTGCTGCTCGTTGCTCTCCTATACCATACTCGACTCTGGGGAGGCCAGCAACGGCGGTCGTGGCATGATAGGTTTAGCCTTGTTCCGCTTTGCCATGTTAGGTTTGGTTCGGTTTGGCCAGGATGGCTTTGACTATTGTGCTATACTCTACTGTTCAGTGAATTCCGGCGCTCTACTGTTCTCTAATATGTCCTGCTTTGCTCCGGGTAGGTGTGCAATAGTGGGACAGACACGTTAGGCTGTGCTGGGTTACGTTTGGCTGGGTTACGTTATACTACGTTTGGTTAGGTTCGCTTTGACTTTTGTGTTATACGCTGTTATTCGGTGGATTTCTGGGCTCTTCTGTGCTCTAGTATGACCTGCTTGGCTCCCCGGAGGGCAGCAATAACGGTCTCGGCACGTTAGGTTGTGTTATGCTATGTGTGTTTATGTTCTGTTGGTGTGGGATAGGTTTGTGTAGCTCTGACTTTCCTGGCATACACTGCAATTTTACGCATTTCTGCGTCCTTCTCTCCACTAATGTGTTCTGCTTGGCTCCCGGGAGCCTACCTACAGCGGTGGCTGCTCGTTGGGTTGCGTTATGTTACGTTTCTTTGTGCTACCATTGGTTAGGACAGAAGAGAATAGTTTTGACTTTAACGCTATAGTCTGCTGTTAGGTGGATTCCTTCTCCCGCCAGTGCACAAATATTTTCAGCCTGGCTCTGGCAAGCGCAGCAACAGTTGTCTCGGCATGTCATGTTGAGTCATGTTGGGATCGGTTATGTTGGGTTAGGATAAGTTTGGATACGACAGCTTTAACTTTGTTCTGTACACTGTGATTCGGTGAACTTCTGCGCTTTACTGTCCTTTAATATGACCTGCTTGTAACTTGGGAGGGCAGCACTCACGGTCTCGGCATGTTAGGTTGAGTTATACTACGTTTGACTATGTTCTGTTGGTTCTTGTTTGGTTTGTGTAGCTTTGTCTCTTCATATATACACCGCAATTCTATGGATTCCAGCCTCCTACTCTCCACTACTGTATTCTGCTTGGCTCCGTGGAGGCCAGCAACAGTCGTTGCGGCATGTTAGTTTGAGTTTGGTTACGTTTGGTTATGTTACTATTGGCTAGGTTAGGAGAGTACAGCTTTGACCTTAATGGTGTATACTGCTATAAGGTGAATTTCCGCGCCCCGCAGCGCACTGACCTTTTCAGCTTGTCTCTGGTAAGGCCAGCAACATTGGCCACGGCACGTAACGTTGAGTCAGGTTACGTTCAGTTAGGTTGGGCTTGGCTAAGTTTGGTTTGTACAGCTTCAACTTTTTTGCTGTACACAGCTACTCGTTGCGCTTCTGCGCTCTACTATGCTCTAGCATGTCTTGCTTGTATCGGCGGAGCGGGGGGGGGGTGCATCGGTAGCTATTTCGGCACGCTAGATCGATTTAGGCTACGTTTGGATATTCTCGGTTGGTTTGGGTTAGGCTTAGTTAGGATTGACCATTCTCATATACACTGCGACTATATGGATCTCTTCGTTCCACTCTCCACTTATGTGTTCTGCTTGGCGCTGAGCAGGCCAGAACTTGTAATCACGGTACGTCAGGCTGAGTTTGGTTACATTTGGTTATGTTACGGTACGCTGGTTAGGAGAGGATAGCTTTGACTTTAGTGCTATAGTCTGTTATTAGGCGGATTTCTGCGCTCCACGGCGCTCTAGCCAGGTCAGCTGGGACTTCAGCTAGGGTCTGGGATTGCCAGCAATAGAAGCCTCGGCACGGTACGTTGTGCTATGTTACTTTTGGTTACGTTGGGTTTTGGGTATGTTTGGTTGGGATAGGCTTAACTTTTGCAATGTACAATGCCGTTAAACGTATTTCTGCGCTTCACTGTTCTCTAGTATGCCTTGTTTGTCTCTGGGGGCGCAACAATGGCGGTTTCGGCACGTTAGTTTGATATAGTGTCTGTTTGGCTGTGCGCAATTTGGTTTAGTTAGGCTTAGGTAGCTGTGACATTTCTGAGATACACAGCGATTCTATGGATCGCTGCGTTCTACTCTCCACTAGTGTGCTCTGCTTGGCTCGGCGGAGGCCAGCAATTGTTGCTGCGACTCGTTAGGTGGAGTTAGGATACATTTGGCTATGGTACGGTTGGTTAGGTTAGGGGAGGACAGCATTGACTTTATCCCTATAGTCTGCTAGTAGGTGGATACCTTCGCCCACAGTGCTCTAATATTTTCAGCTTGGCTACGGTAGGCCAGCAACAGTAGTCACGGCACGTTATGTTGTGCCAAGTTATGTTCGGTTAGGCTGGGATTGGCTACGTTTCGTCAGTATAGCCTTAACGTTTGTGCTGTACGCTGCAGTTCGGTGTATTTCTACGCTCTACTCTGCTCCAGTGTGTCCTTCATGGATACGGGGAGGGCAGCAATAACGGTCTCCGCACGTTAGATTGTGTTATGCTATTTTTGTCTATGGTATGTTGGTGTGGGTTAGGATCGGGTAGCTTTGACCTTCCTGATATTCACTGAGATTTTATGAATTTCTGCGTTCTACCCTCCACTAATTTGTTCTGCTTAGCTCTCGGGAACTCACCTATAGTGGTGGCGGCACGTTAGCTTGCGTTGGGTAAGGTTCCTTTATGTTACACTTGGTTAATTATAGTGGTGGCGGCACGTTAGCTTGCGTTGGGTAAGGTTTCTTTATGTTACACTTGGCTAGGTCAGGAGAGGGTTGCTTTGACCTTAGTGATATATTATGTCATTAGGTGGATCTCTGTACCCTACTCTGCCCTAATACTTTCAGCTTGGGTCTGGGGACGCCAGCTACAGTGGTCGCGGAACGTTAGGTTGAATTAGGTGACGTTTGGTTACGTTACGATTGGATAGGTTAGGAGAGGATAGCTTTGATTTAAGCGCCATAGCCTGCTATTAGGTGGAACTCTGCGCCGCACATTTCTCCAATACTTTCAGCTTGCTTCCGGGGAGGACAGCAATAGAGGTGTTAGCACGTTACGTTGAGACAGGTTCCGTCATGTCATGTTGTGTTAGGTTAATATCGGTTATGGTAGCTTTACCTTTTGCGCTGTACAATGCTATTCGGTGGACATTTGTCTTCTACTGTTCTGTAGTATGTCGTACTCGCCTGTGGGGTGGGGCAGTACTAGCGGTTTCGGCACGTTAGGTTGTGGTAGGCTAAGTATGTGTATGCCCTGTTGGTCTTGGTTAGGCCTAGGTAGCTTTGACTTTTCTGATCTACAGAGCGATTCTATGTATTTCTGCGATCTACTGTTCTGTAGTATGCCTTGCTTGGCTCTGGCGGCAGCAATAGCGGTTTCGGCACGCTAGGTTGAGATAGGCTATGTTTGGCTATGTTCTGTTGGTTTGGGTTGGGCTGAAGTAGCTATGACTTTTGCGATATACACTGCGATTCTATGGATTTCTACGTTCCACTTTCCACTAACGTGTTCCGCTTAGCTCCGGGGAGGACAGCAATGATGATCGCGGCACGCTAGATTGAGTTATGTTACATTCGTATATGCTACGGATGGTTAGGCTTGGAGAGTGCTGCTTTGACTCTTGCGCAATAGCCATATAGGTGGTTTTCTGCGCCCTTCTGTGCTCTAATATTTTCAGCTTTGCTCTGGGAAGGCCAGCAATAGCGGTCTCGGCACGTTATGCTGAGCCAGGGTACGGTTGGTTAGGTTGAGTTAGGCTAACGTTGGTCAGGTTGGCAATACCTCTTGTGCTGTACACTGCTAATCGTTGGATTTCTGCGCTCCACTGTGTTAAACTATTCCTTACATAGCTCTGAGGAGGGCAGAAATCGCGGTCTCGGCTCTTTAGCTTGAGTTGGGCTATGCTTGGCTATGTTGTGTTGGTTTGAGTTAGGCATTGGTAGTTTCGACTTTTCTGATATTCACTTCGATTCTATGGATTTCAGGGCTCTACTCTCCACTAATGTGCCCTGCTTTGCTCTGGAGATGCTAGCGATAGTGGTCTCGGTACGTTAGCTTGGGATTGGTTTGGTTTGATTATCTTACGTTTGGTTAGGTTAGAAAAGGGTTGGACTGACATTGTGCAATTGTGTGCTATTAGGACCATTTCTGCGCCCTACGGTGCTCAAATATTTTCAGCCTCGCTCTGGGCAGGCCAGCAACAGTGGACTCAGCACGATGCCCTACGGTGCTCAAATATTTTCAGCCTCGCTCTGGGCAGGCCAGCAACAGTGGACTCAGCACTATGTATTGGGTCACGTTACGTTCGGTTGGGTTGGGTTAGGCTTAGTTTTGTTAGGGTAGCTTTAACTTTTGTACTGTACACAGTCATCCGTTGGGTTTCTGCGATTTTCTGCGCTCTATTATGTTCTGCTCGGCTCTGTAGTGGGCAGCAATAGCGGCCTCCGCAGGCTAGGTTTGGTTAGGCTATACTCGTTTGTGTTCCGTTTGCTTTGATTTGGCTATGGTAGCTTTGAGTTTCCTGATGTACACTCCGATTATAAGGATTTCTGCGTTCAACAGTCCACTAATACTTTCTACTTGGGTCTGTGTGGGCCAGCGATAGTGCTCGTCGCACGACAGGTTGAGCTATGTTATGATCTGTTATGTTACGGTTTCTTAATTTACGAGTGGGTAGCTTCGGCCTTAGCGCTATAGTCTGCTATCCGGTGGATCTCTGCGGTCTACACTGCCCTAGTATGTGCAGTTTGACTTTAGGAAGGCGAGCAGTAATGCTCTCGGCACGTTACGTTGAGTTACGTTACGTTCAGTTAGGTTGGGTTAGGCTATGTTTGGTTAGGGTAGCTTTAACTTTCGTGCTGTACACTGCTATTCGGTGGATTTCTGCTCTATACAGAGGTCTAGTATGCACTGATCGTGTCTGGGTAGCGCAGAAATGGCTGTCTCGGCACGGTAGATTGATTTATTCAAAGTTTGGCTATGTTCCGTTGGTTTGGGATAGGTTTGAGTAGCTTTGACTATTCCGATATGCACTGCGATTATACGGATTTCTGCGTTGTACTCTCTACTAATGTGTTCTGCTTGGCTCTGGGGTGGCCACCAATAGTGATCAAGGAAGGTTAGGCTGAGTTAGGTTGCGTTTGTTTATGTTACGATTGGTTAGGTTAGCAGATGATAGATACGACATTAGTGCTATAGACTGCTATTAGGCGGATTCCTGGCCATAGAGTGCTCTAACACCTTCAGCTTCGTTCCAGGAGGGCCAGGAATAGCGGCCTCTGCATGCTGAATTGTGTCAGATTACGTTCGTCTAGGTTGGGTCAGGGTAAGTTTTGTGAGGATGGCTTTAACTCTTGTGACGTACGCCGCTATACGGAGGAACTTTGCTCTCTACTATGCCCTAGTATGTCCTGCTTGGCTTAGTGAAGGCCAGTAATAGTGGTCGCGGCTCGTCAGCGTAGACTAGGCTACGTTCAGCTATGTTACCGTTCTCTAGGTTAGGAGAGGATAGCTAAGCCTTTAGTGCTATGGTCTGCTATTCGGTGGATTTCTGCGCCCTACGGTGCTCTAATATTTTCAGCTTGTCTCTGGGAATCCCGGCAATAGTGGTCTCGGCACGTTATGCTCAATTAAGTTACGTACGGTTGTGTTACCGTTGGTTAAGCCAGGTGAGGGGTGCATTGACTTGACGCTATGGTGTGCAATTCGGTGGATTTCCGCGCTCTGCTGTGCTCCAGTATGGCCAGCTTGGCTCTTGAATTATGTTGCGTTTGATTATGATACCACTGGCTAAGTGAGGAGAGGATTGCTTTAGCCTGAATTCTATAGTCTGCTATTGGGTAGACCTCTGCACCCTACAGTGCCCTAATATGTACAGCTTGTCCGTAAGATGGCCAGCATTAGTGGCCTCGGCGCGCTATGTTTAGTCGGGTTACGTTCGGTTAGGTTGGCTTAGGCTAAATTTGGATAGGATATCCTAACTTTTGCGCCGTACACAGCATTTCTGTGGAATTCTGCGCTCTACTGTGCTCTAGTATGTACTCCTTGGCTCTGAGGAGTGCAACAGTCATAGTCTCGGCACGGTAGTGTGAGTTAGGCTATGTTTGCTTATGTTGTGTTTGCTTGGGTTCAGCTTGGGTAGCTTTGACTTGCCTCATATACAATGCGCCTTTATGTATTTCAGCGTTCTACCCTCCACTAATGTTTTCTGCTTGGCTCTGTGGAAGCCGGCAATACCATTCGCGGCATGTAATGTTGTGTTAGGCTATGTTTGGTTGTATTACGTTTGGACAGGCTAGGAGTGTGCAGCTTCTACTTTGGAGGTATGGTCTGCAATTAGGTGGATTTCTGAGCCCTACAGTGCACCTGAATTTTCTGCTTGGCTCCGGGAAGGCCATCAATACTGGTCGCGGCACGTTATGTTTAGAGAGGTTGCATTCGGTTAGGTTGGGTTAGGCAAAGTTTGGTTTGGGTAGCATAAGCTTTTCTGCTATACACTGCTATTCGGGGGATTTCTGCGCTCTGCTGTGCCCTAATATGCTCTGCTTGTCTCTGTGGAGGCCTGCAATGGTGGTTTCTGCACGTTGGGCCAGGTTAGCCATCGTTTGGTTAGGTTACGTTAGTTTGGATTAGTTTCGGATAGCTTTGAATTTCGTGTTATATACTGATATTCGGTGGATTTCTGCGCTCTACTCTGCTCTGCACGGCTCTGGGAAGGACAGCAATAGCAGTAGCGTCTCCTTAGGTTGTGTTAGGTTAAGTTTGGGTATTTTACGATTGGTTAGGTTTGTTGAGGGTAGCTCCGACTTTTCTGCTGTACACTGCGTTTCTATGGCTTCCTGCGATCGACTCTGCTCTTGTATGCTCCGCTTGAGTATGTGGATCTCTGCAATACTGGGCGTGCCGCGTTAGGTTGAGATACACTTCGTTTGGCTACGTTATGTTTCCCTGAGTAAGGTTCGGATAGCTCTGACTTTCGTGGTATACACGGCTATTCGGTGGATTTCTGCGCTCTACTTTGCCCCGGTATGATCCGCTTGGCACTGCGAAGAATAGCACTAGTGGTCTAGGTACGTCAGAATGGATTATGTTGCACTTGGTTAAGTTACGTTTGGTTAGGTTAGGATAGGATAACTGTGACATTTGAGATATACACTGCTATTCGGTGAATTTCAGCGATCCACTACAATTTTATATTTTCAGCTTGTCTCTGTGAAAGGCAGCTACGGTGGCCTTGGGACGTTATGCTGACTCAGGCAACGTTAGGTTGGGTAAGGCTTTGTCTGGTTATCTCAGGTCATCCTCGACCTTTGCGCTTTGCACTGAAACGCCGTGGAAGTCTGTTATCTTCTGTGCTGTAGTATATTGTGCTTGGCCCTGCGGAGGTCAGCAATAGAGGTGTAGGGCCGTCAAGTGTTGGTAGCTTGCGTTTGGTTACGCCACTTTCGTCAAGGTTAGGGCAGGGCAGCTCCGAATTTGTGCTATATTCTCCCATTTGGTTGATTGCTGCGCTCCAATGTGATCTAATATGCTCTGGCTTGCTCTGGGGAGGCCAGAAACTGTGGCCGCTGCGCGTTTTGTATGGTTAGGTTACGTTTGGTTAGGTTAGGATTGTTTGGGTTAGGATAGGATACCTTGGACTTTTGTGCTTTACACTGAAATGCGGTGGATGTCTGCTCTCTACTGTGCTCTAGTATGTTTTGGTTGGCTCCGGGGAGGCAGGAAACTGTTGCCGTGGCGCGCTATGGAGGGTTACGTTACGTTCGGGTTGTTTAGGTTTGAATGGCTTAGAACAGGATATCTTTCACTTTTGTGCTGTACACTGGAATGCGGTGGATTTCTGCGATCAACTCTGCTCCTGTATGTTCTGCTTGGCTCTGAGAAGGACAGTAATAGTGGTCTCGCAATGTTGGGTTGACATATGCTTCGTTTGTGTAGTTTATGTTAGCTGGGGTTAGGTATGGATTGCTTAGACTTTTCTGCTATAGACTGCGATTCTATTTATTTCTGCCCTCCGCTCACCTCTATTATGCTCCACTCAGCTCCTTGTCGGCCAGCAATACTAGTCACGGCACGTCAGGCAAGGTTAGATTACGTTTGGTCGGGTTCGGTTGTTTTGGGTTAGGTCAGTGTAGCTTTGACTTTTGTGATCAACACAGATATCCTATGGACTCCCTGGGTCTACTGTGCTTTACCATATTCTGCTTGCCTATGGGGACGCTAGCAATAGTCATCGCGGCACGTTACGTTGTGCTGTGTTACGTTTGGTAAGACCACGTCTGGATAGGTTTGTGCAGGTTATCCTGCACTTTTGTGCTACACACTGCACTTGGGTGCATTTCGACGATCTACATTGCTCCACTCTAATCCGCTCGAATCTGGGGTGGCCACAAATGGTGATCTTGTTACGTTAGGTTCAGTTATTCTACGTTTGGTTTTGTTATGTTTACTTGTGTTAGGTAAGGTTAGCTTTGACTTTCGTGGTACACACTGTTATTCTGTGCACTTCTGCGCTCTTCTGTGCTCTATTGTATTCTGCTCTGCCCTGGGGCGTTAAAAAATAGTGGTCGCGGTTCGTTATGTTGAGCTAGGCTACGTTTGGTTAGGTTATGTTAATTACGGTTAGGTTAGGATTCCTTTGACTTTCGTGGTATAGACTGTTGTTCGGCGGGTTTCTGCGCTTTACTGTGCTCTAGTATGTTTGGCTTGGTTGGGGGGTTGCCAGCAATGGAGGTCTCCGCTCGTTAGGTTTAGTTATTCTAAGTTCGGATAGGTTAGGTTAGCTCTGATTAGGTTGGGTTGTCTTGGTCCTTTTTGCTATACATGGCCTTCTGGTGGCTTTCGGCGCTATACTTACCTCTACTATACCCTGCTCGACCCTCGGGAGGCGAGCAATGGTGGACTCGGCACGGTAGGTTTATTTAGTATACGTTTGGTTAGGTTAGAATAAGTCAGGTTGGGCTAGGATATCTCTGACTTTTGAGCTATGCAAGATTATTTGGAGGCCTTCTGCGCTATACCGTGCTCTAATTTTTTCTGCTTGTCTTTCAAGAGGCCAGCGTTGTTGGTCCTGGCACGTCAGGTTAAGCTATGTTACGGTTGCTTGTATTGCGTTTGAATATGTTAGGACAGGGTATAGACGACTTGTATGCTGTACTCTGCTGCTCGTTGGATTTCTAGGCTCTACATAGCTCTGCTGTACTCTGCTCGACTCAGCGTAGGCCATCAATGGTGGACTCGGCACGTTAGGTTAAGTTAGGCTACGTTCGGTTAGGTTTGGTTAGGTTCGGTTTTGTCAGAATGTCTTTGCCTTTTCTGATATAAACTGCAATTCGGTGTATTCCTTCGCTCCACTGTGTTCTGATATATTCCGCTTTTCCCCGCGTAGGCCAGCAATATTGTCCTCGGCGGGCTAGGTTGAGTTAGGTTGCATTCTGTTATGTTGGGTTTGTCTGGGTTCGGTTAGGATACCTTTCACTTTTCTGCTGTTGACTGCAATTGTATGGACTTCTGCCCTCTACGCTCATCTAATATGTTCTCTTTGGCTCTGGTGAGGCCAGCAATGGCGGCTTCGGCGCGGTAGGATTAGTCACATTACATTTGGCTCGCCTCGGTTAGGTTAGGTTTGGTTAGGATAGCTTTAACTTTTCTGCTTTACATTGAGATTCCATGGACTTCACTGCTCTATTCTTCTCTAATATGTTCCACTCCGATGTTTTGGTGCCAGCAATAGCTTTCCCGGCACGTTAGAGTAAGTCACGTTACGTTCGGTTGTTTTGCGATTGGTTATGTTAGGTTAGAATATCCTTGGGCTTTGCGCTATACACAGGCATTCGGTGCATTTCTGCGCTATCCTGCGCTCCAGTATGTTCTACTTGGCGCTGGGGAGACCAGCCGTAATATCATCGGCACGTTGGCTTTAGTTCTGTTACGTTCCGTTATGTTACGTTTTGCAGCGTTATGGCAGGGTTCCTTTGACTTTTGTGCTATACTCTGCTGTTCGGTGGATTTCTGCGCCCTACTGCGCTCTAGTATGTCCTGCTAGGAAATGGGGAAGCCAGGAATTGTGTTCTCGCCACGTTACGTTGAGCTATGCTACGTGTGGTTGATTTAGGTTATTTCATGTAGGCATTGGTTGCCATTGACTCACTTGCTACGCACTGCAATACGGCGGGTTTCTGCGATCTACCGTTCCCTAATATATTCTGCTTGTCTCTGGGGAGGCTAGCAGTAGTGTCCTAGGTACGTAAGTTTTAGTTCGGTTACGTTCGATTATGTTAGGTTTGGTTAGGTTAGGACAGGGTAGCTTTGACTTTTGTGCCATACGCAGCTAATCTGTGGACCTCTGCGTAGTCAAACATACGCTAACTCACCACTTCGTGCCGCGACCACTATTGCTGGTCTCCCCACGGGCAAGCAGAACATAGTAGAGCATAGTAGAGCGTAGAAATCCACCGAAAATCAATGTGTCCCACGAAAGTCATATCAATCCAAGCCTAACCCAAACTAGTGTAACGTAGCCAAACTGAGCCTAATTCAACGTAGCCGCCCGAGACCGCAATTAATGGTCCTCCCAGATTCGAGCAGAGTACAGTAGAGCGACGTAGGGTGTAGAAATCCACCGAATACCAGTGTATAGCACAAAGGACAAATCTAGTCTCCCCTTGCCCATTCAAACGTAATATAACAAAATGCACCTTGGCTTAACATAACGTGCCGAGACCGATGTTGCTGACATCCCCAGAGACAAGCAGAATATACGAGAGCACAACACAGCGCATTAATCCACCGCATTGCAGTGTGCAGCACAAGAGTGGAAGCTATAATATCCTAACCTAACCAAACGTAATATAACCAAACGTAACCGAACTCATACATACGTACCCAGACCAATACCGCTGTCCTTCTTATTGCCAAGCAGAATATGCTAGAGCATAGTAGAGCGCAGAAAGCCGCTGAATAGCAGTGCATAGCACAAAAGTCAAAGCTATCCTCTCCTAATGAAACCAAACTTAAGACAAGCAGACGTAACGTATTCCAACATTACGTGTCACGACCGCCATTGCTGGCCCCACGAGAGCTAGACAGAGTATAGGAGAGCAACGTAGAACGCTGGAATCGTCTGAATAGCAGTGTATAGCACAAAAGTCAAAGCTGTCTTAACCAAGCTAAGCCAAACCTGACATAGCCTAGCGTGACATAACTCAACCTAGCTTGCCGGGAGCACTGTTCCTGGCGTCCGCAGGGAAAAGCAGAGAGCGATAGCGCACAGAAGATCGCAGAAGTCCATAGAACAGCAGTGCTTAGCACAAAAGTCGAAGCTACCCTAACCTGACACAACGCAACCTAACCAAGCCAAAAGCAATATAACACATCCTAACGTGCCGCGACCACTACGGCTGGACTCCCGAGAGTCGAGCATAGTTTAGTAGAACAATGTATAGCGCAGATGTCCGCCGATTAGCGGAGAACAGCACAACAGTATTAGCTATGCTCTCCTACAATAACCAATCGTAACATAACCAAACGCAGGCAAACTCAGCCGTACGTGCCGAGAGCACTACTGCTGGCATCCCTGCCGCCAAGCAGAACATATTAGAAGAGCGTAGAGGGCAGAAGTCCATAGAAAGGCAATGAGTAGCAGAAAAGTGAAAGATACACTAACCTAACCCATTCATACGTAACTTGGCCACATCAAGCGTATCGCCACTCAATTCAACATAACCGACGCGGCCGCTATAGCTGGCTTCCATAGGTCGAAGCAGACCACAATAGAACACTCAAGGGCGACGAAAAATCGATCGTATAGCAGTGTTAGTCAGGAAAGTCAGACCTGTCCTATCCTATCGTGACCATATGTAACGCAACAAAACGTAGCCTATCTCATCCTGTCCAGCCATTACCACTCATGATTAGAACATAATAGAGGAGAGTAATGAGCAAAAATACATAGAATCATAGTGCACATCACAATAGTCGAAGTCATCCTATCCCAACATAACCGTACGTAACACAACCGAACGTAGCTTAACGCAGCCTAACGTGCAGAGACCACCATTGCAAGCCTCCAGAGCCAAGTAGAATAAACTAGAGCAAAGTGGAGTGCAGTAATCCCCCGCATTGCAGTGTATAGCAAAAAGGGGAAGATATCATAACCCAACGTGTCCTAACCTAGCCTAACCGAACGAAGTGTAACTCAACATAAGGCGCCGAGGTTAGTGTTGCTGGCCGCCCCAGAGTCAAGCAGAGCTTATTAGAGCAATATAGAGCGCAGAAATAAACCTACATGCACTGTACAGCTCGAAAGTCAAAGCTGCCCTGTAGTCAAACGCAACCTATCTCAGACTAACGTGCAGAGACCAGTACTACTGGCCACCCCTGAGTCGAGCAGGGTATAGTAGAGTAACGAAGAGCGCAAAAGTCCATTGAATGACAGTGTATAGTACGAAAGTCGAAGCTATCCTATCCTACTCTGTCCAAACGTAGTAAAACCAAACGCGACATCACTTAAACTATCGTGCCGAGACCATCATTGCTGGCCTCCCCAGAGTCAAGCAGATTATACTGGGGCACACTAGAGCGCCGAAGGCAACCAACAAGCAGTATATAGCACAAAAGTCAATGACATGCTAACATAACTTAACCGAAAGAAGAATAACAAAACGTAACCTGCCGAGAACACTACCGCTGGCATCCCCAACTCAAAGCAGAGCATCTTACAGCTCCATAGGAAGCAGAAAGCATCCAAATAGCAGTGTATATCACAAAAGTCTGTGATAACCTAGCAAAACCAAACCAATCCTATCATAACCACACGTAGCATAGTTATATCCGAACGTGCCGGGAACACTATTGCTGGCCTCCCCGGCGCCAAGCGGAGCATACTAGAGAGTATCAGGGCGCAGAAATCCACCGGATAGCAGTGTATGGCACAAAAGTCAGGGGTACACTATCCTAACCTTACCAGACGTAGCATTAGCAGACGTAACGTATGCCGAACTCACGTTCCACGACCACTGCTGCTAGCCACACTAGGGCTAAGCAGATTATAGCAAAGCAATTTGTAACGCTGAGATCGTCCGAAAACCAGTGTGTAGCGCAAGAGTCAAAGCTGTCCTTGCCAAACGTAAGCAAACCTAACCTAACAAAGCGAAACGCAACTCAACCTAACATGCTAATGCTAAGGGCATTATAACTGGTGTCTACGAAGACAAGCAGAGTGTGAGAGCGCACAGAGGCGCACTGAAGACCATAGAATAGCAGTGCGTATCACAAAAGTCGGAGCTGCCCTAACCTAACACTACGCTACCTAACGTAGCCGGACGCATTGGAACTCATACTATCTTGCCGCGACCGCTACTTCTGGCTGCCGTGAGGCCAAGCAGGTCAGCGTAGAGCACTGTAGAGGGCAGGAATCCGCCGAATAACAGTGTATAGCACGAAAGTCAAAGCGACCTTAACCGAATTTACCCTAACCTGACCAAACAAGGCGTAACATACCTCAGCCTAACTTGCCACAAACACTATTGCTGGCCTATCTTGTGTCCAGCAGGGTATAGTGGAGCAATGTAGAGCGCAGAAATCCGCGGAATAGCAGTGCATGGCGCAAAGGCCGAAGCCGCCCTAACCAAACTTAAAGAAACCTCACCAAAACAAACGTAACCTAGGTAAACCAAACGTGCCACGACCATAATGGCTGGCCCTACCAGAGACATCCAGATGCTAGTAGAGGAACGCAGTGCACAGATATAGACGGGAAAGCATTGTACATCGCAAAAGTAAAAGCTGTACTAACCAAGCCTATCCTATCCTAGCAAAGCCGTGCAAAACATAACTCAAACTTGCGTGACGGGACCACCATTGCTTTACTCTCCAGAGGCATGCCGAACGTGCTAGAGCACAGTAGAGCGCAGAAATCCACCGAAGAGCATTGTACCGTAAAAAAGTCAAAGCTAACATGTCCTAACCTAACCAACCGTAACATAACCAAACGTAACCTAACTCATTCTATCGTGCCGCGACCACCATTGCTGGCCACATCAGAGCAAAGCAGATCAAATGAGGGAAATGGAGAGCAGAGAAATTAATCGAATCGCTGGGTATAGCAGAAAAGTCAGCTCTATCCGGACCTAACCCAAACATAGGTAGCATAACCGAACGTAGAGTAGCTCAGCATAAGGTGCCGCGACCGCTATTGCTGTCGCCGCCAGAGACAAGCACAAAATACGAGGGCGCAGTAGGGCGCAGAAATCCATCGTATAATAGTGTATACCAAAAAGGTCAAAGCTACACGAGCCTAACCCAAACTAATATATCATAAACAAACGTAGCATAATGCAGCATAGCCTGCAGCGACCACTATTGCTGGCCTCGGCAGACGCAAGCACAGCTTACTGGACCACAGTAGAGCGAAGAAGCATACCGAATATGAGTGTATAGTACAAAGCCAGAGGCCTCCTACACTTACGTAACCAAACGTAACATAAGCAAACGTAACCGAGCTCAAGCTAACGTGCCGCGTCAACAACTGCCGGCCGCCGCATTGCCGAATAGCACAAAAGTCGTAGATATCTTAACACAACCTGACATAGCCTAACCTAACCAAACGTAGCCCGACACAATGTAACGGGCCGAAACTCTACTGCTGGCCTCCCCAGAGCCAAGCTGAACATACCAGAGCACAATATATCGCAGAAACGAACCGAGCTGCAGTGTGCAGCAAAAAAGTCAGAGCTACACTCTCCTAACGTAACAAACGGTAACCAAATACCCATATAACGAAAGGTAACATGACCTAACCTAACAGCAGAGAAGTCAATGCTACCCAATCCTAACCCATACTAACGTAACCTAACCAAACGTAGCATTATCCAACATAAGGTGACGCAACCTCTATTGCTGTCCTACCCAGGAGCAAGCAGAATACATTAGAGAACAGTGGAGCAAAGGAATCCGTCGAATAGGGTTGCATAGCACGAAAGTCAAATCCAACATAACCGAATTAAAGCTAACCTGGGCTAACCAAACGTAACATAACTCAACATAACGTGTCTAGACAGCTGTTGCTGTCCTCCACAGGGCCAAACAGAAAATGTCAGAGCACAGTAGAACGCCGGATTCGACCCTATAGCAGTGTATAGCACAGTGTATAGAGTCGGAACTATCCCATCCTAACCTAACCAAACGTAATGTGACCACGCGTAACATGACTTATCCTAACGTGCCGGGACCACTATTGCTGGCCTCGCCAGAGAAGAGCAGAACATATCAGAGCATAGTACAACGCCGAAATCCACCGTGTAGCAGTGTATAGCGCAAAAGTCGAAGCTATCATATCATAACATTACCAACCTTCGCTTTACCATACGTAACATAGCACAAGCTAACGTGCCGAGGCAACTGCTTCTGGCCTCCACAGGGCCAAGCAGAATACAGTAGAGCACAGCAGATCGCTGGAATGCACAGAATAGCAGTGTGTAGCTAAAATTCAAAGATGTCATTTCCTAGCAACAAGTCGTAAGGTAACCATGCGTAACCAGACATATCATAACGTGTCGTGAGAACTATTGCTGGGCTGCCCAGAGTCGGGCAGAACATACTGGAGGAGAGTAGAGCGCAGAAATCCATAGAATCGGAGTGCATGGCAGAAATGTCTAAGCTATCCACTCTTAACCCAAACAAACGTAGCTCAACCATGCGAAGCCTCACTCAATATAACGTGCCGCGACGACTTTGCAGGCCTCGCCAGGACCAAGCAGAATATAGTAGATCACAGTAGATCGAAGGAGTCCACCGGAAAGCAATGTATAGCACAAAAGTCAAAGCGAACCCACCCTGACCCAGCCAATCGTCACATAACCGAAAGTAACATAACTAATGCCAAAGCGCAGAGACCACAGTTTCTGGTCACCACACGGCCAATCAGAATATAATAAGGAACAGTGGAGCGCAGAAATGCTCCTGACAACAGTGTGTAGCACGAAAGTCAAATCCATCTTTACCGAACTTAGCCTAACCAACCTAGCCAATCTTAACATTACACAACCTAACTTGTCGCGACCACAATTGCTGGCCTTCCCAGAGTAAGGCAGAAAGCATTAGAGCACAGTAGGTCGCAGAAATCCACTGAATATCAGTGCATAGCGCAAGGGGCGAAGCTATCCTGTCCAAACCTGTCCAAACGTAACATAGCCAAACCTGACCTAACTGAACGCAACTTGACGGGAACTCTGTTGCTGCACTCCCGAGAGCCATGCAGTACGTATTACAGGAGAGTAGAGCGCAGAAGTCCATGTAATCGCAGTGTATAGCACTAGATCCAAAGCTAACGTTTCCTAACCTAACAAAATGCAACAAACCATACGTAACCGAACTCAACATAACGGGCCGAGGACAATACTGCTGGCAACACCAGAGCCAAGCAGAAAGTATTACAGCACAGTAGATCGGAGAAATAAACCGTATAGCAGTGTATATCACAAGATTTAAAGCTCTCATACCCTAACCTGATCAAACATAACCTAACCGAACGTATTATAGCTCAACATAACGAGCCGGGACCGCAATTTCTGTCACCCTAGAGCGAAGCAGGGCACACTAAAGCAATGCTGAGCACAGAAATCCATCGAATAGCAGTGTATGGCGCAAAAGTCAAAGCTATTCAAACATAAACCAAGCCAATATAGTATAACAAGCGCAGCCTAACACGTCTTCACGTGCCACGACCACTATGGCTGGCGTCCTCAGTGCCGGCCATAGTATTGTAGAGGAGAGTAGAGCTCAGGAGTCCACATAATCGCAGTGTAAAGCGTAAAAGTCAAAGCCAACCAATCTAAAACGAAGCTAACATAACCCAATCAAACGTAGCCTAACTCAGCAGAACATGCCGCGAAAACAATTGCTGGCATCGCCAGGGCAAGCAGAATATGATTGGGCACAGTAGAAAGCAGAAAGCCACTGGATAACTGTGTACAGCACGAAAGTCGAAGCTAACCGAACGAATCCAATCGTTACCTAACCTAACCAAACGTAACCTTATTAATCCTAACGAGCCGTGACAACTATTGCTGGCCTCGCCAGGGCCAAGCAGAGTATAGTAGGGCACAGTAAATCACAGTAATCCACTCAAGAGCAGCGTATAGGAAAAAAGTCAAAGCTATCGTATCCTAACGTAATCAAACGTGACGAAGCCAAACGTAGCATGACCCAACGTAACGTACCGACAGCACCACTACTGTCCGCCCCATTGACAAGCAGAGCATAATAGAGCAATGCAGAGCCCGGGAATCCATCCAATCGCAGTGTATAGCGGAAAAGTCAACGCTACCCGAACCTAACCCAAACCAATATAACCTAACCGAACGTAGCTTAGCTCAACACAACCTGCAGCGGCCGCCATTGTTGGCTTCGCCAGAGCCAAGCAGAATATGCTAGAGCACCGCATAGCGCAGACGTCCACCGAATAGCAGTGTACAGCGCAAAGCCGTGGTCATTCCAACCAAACCTTACCAAACCTAACGTGACCAAACGATACCTAACTCAATATAACGTGCCACGACCACTATTACTGGCATCTCCAGGTTCGAGCAGAGTACAGTAGAGCAATGTAGGGCGCAAAAATACACCGAATGACAGTTTATACCACGAAAGTCGAAGTCACCCTAACCAAGCTTATCCTAACCGGGACTAACCGAACGTAACATAGCTCATCCTAACGTGCCACGACCACTATTGCTGGCCTCCCCAGAGCCGAGCAGAACATAGTAGAACAAAGCAGAGCGCAGAATTCCAACGAATAGCAGTGTGTGGCACGAAAGACAGAGCTATCCTGACCTCGCTTAGCATAACTTAACCTCACCAAACGTGACACTACTCAACCTGAAGCGCCGAGACCATTATTGCTGTCCACCCCACAGCCAAGCAGAGCAGATTTGAGGGGAGTAGAGCGCAGATACCCGAAGGACCGCTGCGTATACAACAAAAGCCGATGCTGCCCTATCCTGACCCAACAAAGCGTATTATAGACGGACGTAACCTTACCAAACCTAAAATACCGCGATCAGTATTGCTGTCCTCCACAGAACGCAGCAGAACATTCTAGAGGACTGCAGAGCGGAGAAATCCAACGCGTTGCATTTTAGAGAACAGAGGACTAAGGTATCCTAAACTAACCTGACCAAACCTAACCCAACCAAGCGATGACTAATCAGGTGCGTATACCACTATTGCTAGCATCCACAGATCCAAGGGCAACATAATAGAGCACTATAGACCGCAGAAATCCTCCGAATAGCAGTGTATAGCAAAAAGACAGTGCCATCCGAACCAAACCTAACACAGCCTAACCAAACCAAGCGTAATATGTCCCAACCTAACGTGCGGAACCACTATTCCAGGTATCCGCAGAGCCAAGCAGATCATATGGGAGCAATGTGGAGCGCAGGAATACACCGTAGAGCAGTGTATACCACAAAACTCGAAGATAACCTCTCCTGACCAAACGTAACATAAGCTAGCGTAACCTAATCCAAACTAACGTGCCTGGGTCACAATTGCCTGCCTCCCTAGAGCAAAACAATACAGCAGAGCTCAGAGGATCTAGAAATCCACCGAAAAACAGTATATAACACGATAGTCAAAGCTAAACTTTCTGAACATTGCCTAACCCATCATAGCGAAACGTAACATAACTCAAACTACCGTGGCGAAACCACCATTGCTGTCCTCCCCAGAGCCGATCAGAAAATATTAGAGCGCAGTAGAGCGCAGGATTCCACCGAATACCAGTGTATAGCACCAAAGTCAAAGATATCCGAACCTTACCAGGCCTACCCTAACTTAACCGAACCTAGCACCGCTCAACGTAAGTTGCCGATAACATTGTTGCTCCGCACCCCAGGGTCGAGCAGAGTAAAGTAAAGCAATCTAGAGCGCAGGCATCCATAGAATGGCAGTGAATAGCGCAAAGGTCGAAGCTACCATATTATAACCAAAACAAACGTAACATGAACATAGGTTACCCAACTCAAGCTAACATGCCGCAGCCACAATAGCTGCCCTCCCAGGAGCCGAGCACAACATACTATAGGAGGGTAGAACGCAAAAATCCATAGAGACGAAATGCATAGCAGGAGGGTTAACGCTATCAAAACATAACCCACACAAACGGAACCTAACGAAACATTGCAGAACAAAATATAACGACTCGAGACCGCAATTCCTGGCCACCACAGGGCAAAGCAGAATATACTCGCGCACAGTAGAGCGCAGAAATGCTACTTATAGCAGTGCATAGCGAAGAAGTCAGAGCTATCCTGCCCTAGCATAGGATAGGGCGGCCAGCAATAGCGGCCACGGCACGAAAGGCTTAGTTATGTTACGTTTGGCTACGTCACGATTGGTTAGGTTAGGGTAGGATTGCTTTGACTTTTGTGCTACAAGCTACTCTTCCGTGGACTTCTGCGATTTGCTATATTGTAATATGTACCGCTTGGCTCTCTGGAGGCCAGCAATGGTGCTAGAGGCAAGTCAGGTGGAGTTAGATTACGTTTGGTTATGTCAGGTTATGTCTGGTTAGATTAGGATAGCTTAGGCTTTTTGTGCCATACGCTGCATTGCGTTGATTTCTGCGCTTTGTTGTGCTCTAGTATATTCTGTTGGCTCTGTGCAGGGCAGCAATAGTGGTCCCAGCACGTTAGGATGACTTAGGTTGCGAACGGTTGCGTTACCTTAGTTACGATTAGGATAGAATAGCCTCCACTCTTGCGCTATACACGGATATTCGGTGTATTCCTGTGATTTACTGTGGTCTAACATGCTCTGCTTTTCTCCGGGCATGCTAGAAATTGTGGCCGAGGCACTTTGGGTTGAGTTTAGTTACGCTCGGTTAGTTTACGTTATTTTGTGTAAGGATTGGGTAGTGCTGAATTTTCTGCTGCTCCCTGCGATTCCATGGCTTGCTGCGCTCTACTCCCCTTTACTACACTCTGATTGGCTCTGGGGATGCCAGCAATAGCGGTCGCTGCACGATAGAGTGTGTTATGTTGCGTTTGGCAATGCTAGGATTGGTTAGGGTAGGGCATGATAGCTTTGTCTTATATGCTCTACACTACTAGACGGTGGACTTCTGCGCTCTACTCTCATCTAATATGCCCTGCTTGTCTCCGGGGACGCCAGAATTAGTGGCTTCTGCACGTAACGTTGAGCAACGTTACGTTGGGCTACGTTACGTTTGTCTAGGCTATGAAGCCATAGCTCTCACTTTTGTGTTACACAATGCTATTCAGAGGATATCAGCGACCTACTGTACTCTATTATGTTCTGTTTCTCCCTGGGCATGCCAGCAACAATGGCCTCGGCACGTTATGTTCAGCTATGTTACGTTTGGTTTGGTTAGGACAGGATAGCTTCGACTCTTGTGCTATTCACAGCTACTCGATGGGTTTCTGCGCTCTACATTGCACTACTACGCCCTGCTTGGCTCTGAGGACGCCAGCAATGTCTGTCGTGTCACGCTTGCTGTATTATGTAACGCCTGGTTATGCAAGTGTAGGCTATGCTTGGGTAGTATTGCCCCGACTTTTGTGTTGAACACAGATGTTCGGTGCATTCCTTCCCCCTACTGTGCTCTTGTACGTTCTGCTTGGCTCCGAGGTGGCCGGCAATTGCGGTCGCGACACGTTATGTTGAGTTAGTCTACCTTTGGCTATGTTATGTCATTGTGGATAAGGTTTGTATAGCTTTGACATCTCTGATATTCACTGCGATCCTATGGATTGCTGCGCTCTACTCTCCTCTACTACACTTTGCTTGGCTCTGGGAAGGAGAGAAATACTGTTTGCGGCACGGTACGTTGTGTTAGGTTACGATTGGTTATGTTACAACTGGTTACGTTAGGGCAAGGTACATTTTACTTTTGTGCTATACAATACCATTCGGTGGACTTCTGCTCTCTACTCAGCTCCCGTATTTTGTGCTCGGATCTGCAGAAGCCTGCAATAATGGTCTCGGCACGTAAGGTGGAGCTAGGCTACGCTTTGTCATGTTAGGTTTGGTAAGTTTATGACAGGATATATTCGACTTTTGTGCTGTACACTGCAATGAGTTTCATTTCTGCGCGCTAGTGTGATCTTGTATATTCCGCCTGGCTTTGTGGGGGATGACAATAGTGGTCTCGGTAGGTGGGGTTGAAATAAGCCTCATTTGGCTATGCTACGTTTGGCTAGGTTAGGATAGGGTGGCACTGACTCTTGTGCTATGCACTGCTATTCCGCGAATTTCTGCTGTCTACATTGTTCTGCCCGCCTCTGCCGTAACCAGCAATAGTGCCTGCGGCACGTTAGTTTTTACTAGGTTACGTATTGATCTTTTACGGTTGATAATGTTAAGAATGGGTAGCTTTGTCTTTTGTGCTATACACTTCCATTCAGTGTACTTCTGCGCTCTACTGCGCTCGAATGTGTTCTGCTTGGCAATGGGGAAGCCAGCAATAGTGGAAGCCGCATTTTAGGTTTAGCTATCCTACGCACGGTTTATTTCGGTTAGGTGTGGCTATGTTAGTATATCCTGGACTTTTGCGCTATGCATTGCTATTTGGTGGCCTTCTGCCCTCTACTGTGCTCTATCAAGCCCTGCCTGACTCTGTAGTGGCCAGCAATTGTGGTTTCAGCATATTAGGTTGAGGTAAGCCGCCTTCGGTTATGTTACGTTTGGCTACATGGGATAGGGTAGCTTCGACTATTGTGCTATGCACTGCGATTCTATGGATATCTGCACTCTACTCTCCTCTAATATGTTCTGCATGACCACGGGGAGGGCAGCTATGGCTGTCTCGGCATGTTAAGGTGCGTTGTGTTACGCTTGGTTACGTTACGTTTGGTTAGGTTAGGATAGGGTGGATTTGAATTATGTGCTGTACACTGCTATTGGGTGGATGTCTGCGCTCTACCGCACTCTAGTATAGTCTGCTTGCCTCCTACGGTGTCAGAAACATTGGTGTAGGAACGTTAGGTTGAGCTGGGTTACGTTCGGTTATGTTATGTTTGGTTAGGTTAGGCTAGTATATCCTTTACTCTTGCGCAATACGCTGCCATTCGGTTGATTTCTGCGATCTACTGTGAATTCGTGTGCTCTTATTTACCCTGACGTGGCCAGAAACAGCGGCCACGGCACGTCTGCTGTAGTTAGATTACATTTGACTGGATTATGTTTGTTTGGGTCAGGTATGGGAAGCTTCGACTTTTCTGTTATACACCGCGATTCTATGGAATTCGGCGCACTCGTCTCCTCTAATATGTTCGCCGTGGCGAAGGGGATGCCAGCAATAGTGGACTCGGCACGTTAGGTTTAGTTAATCTTCGTTTGGATAGATTAGGTTAGGTCAGGTTGTGTTAGGGTTTCTTTGACTTTTGTGCTATACACTGCTATTTGGTGGCCTCCTGCGCTCTACTGTGATGCAGTATATTCTGCTTGGGCCCGGAGAGGCCAGCAGTAGTCTTCCAGGCGCGTTAGGTTATGTCAGGTCACGTTTGTTTATATTAAGTTTGGATATGTTTGGCCAGGGTAGAGTTGACCTTTGTGCTGTGGAGTGCTATTCAGTGGATCTCGATGCTCTACATTGCTCTACTATTCTTTGCTCGGCTCTCGGGAGGCCAGAAACTGTTGTCGCGGGACGATAGTTTCGGTTGGATTGCTTTCGGGTAGGTTATGTTGCGATACGTTATGTTAGGACAGCGTCGACTTTTGTGCTACACTCTTCTATCATATGGGTTTCTATTACGTTCGGTTAGGCTAGGATTGATTATGCTGGAACAAGGCAGCTTTGACTTTTGTTCAATACACTGCTGTACGGACGATATCAGTGTTGTATATTGCTCTGCTTTACGCTACTCGGCTCCCGCGAGGCCAGCAACAGCGGTCGTGGCACGTCAGTCTGTGATACGTTACGTCTGGCTATGTTATGTTTGGTTAGATTCGGTTACGGTTGCTTTGACTTCTGTGCTACAGGCTACTATTCGGTGAATTTCTGCGCTCTGCTATGATATAATATGCTCTGCTCGGCTCCCGGGTGGCCAGCAATAATGTTCGCGGCACGTTAGTTTGTGTTATATTACGTTCGGTTAGGCTAGGTTAGGCAAAGTTTGGTTACTATCGCTCCTACTTTCGTGCTATACAATGCTACTCGATTGATTCCTGCCGTCTACAGCGCGCTTCTCTAATCTGCATGGCCCTGTGGAGGAAAGCAATTGTGGTCGCGGCGCGATGTGTTGGGATTTCTATGTCAGGCTAAGATATGTTAGCAAGGGTTAGGATTGGGTATCTTTGACTTTTCTGCTGTAGACCTCGACTCTGTGGATTTCTGCGCTCTACTCGCCGCTAGTTTGTTCTGCTTCGCCCTGGGGAGGCCTGCAATACTGGTGGCGGCACGTTAGATATAGTTTGGTTCCGTTTGGTATTGTTAGGATTGGATAGGTTAGGACGGGATAGATATGACTTTTGAGCTATGCACTGCTATTAGGTGGGCTTCAACGATCTAGATTCCTCTACTGTACTCCGCTCGCCTCTGGGGATGCCAGTACTATTGGTTCCGGCACGTTGGATTTGTTTAGGCTACGTTTGGTTATATTACGTTTGCTTTGGTTATGCTTTGACAGATCCGGCTTTCGTGGTATACACTGTTAATCAGTGGATTTTCGCGCTCTAATGTGCTCTACTATACACTGCTCGATCCTGGCATGGCCAGCAATGGTGGTGGCGGCACGTCAGGTTCAGTCAGTCTGTGTTCGATTAGGATGGATTAGTGCGGGTTAGGTCACGGTAATTCTGAATTTTGTGCTAGATATTGCAATTTGGTGGCATTATGTGCTCTACCGTGCTCTAGTGCTTTCTGCTTAACTCTGGGGAGGCAGGCAATAGCGGTCTCGGAACCTTAGGTTGAGACAAGCTACGTTCGGATATTTTACGTATTGCTATGTTAAGTTAGGATAGCTTCGTCTCTTGTGCTATGCACGGCGATTATATTTGTTTCTGCGCTCTACTCCCCTTTAATATGATCTGCTTGTCTCAGGTGAGACAGGCAACGGTTGGCTCGGCACGTTATGCTGAGATATGTCACGTTTCGCCTGGTTATGATAGAGTAGCTTTGACTTTCGCACTATACACCGCTATACTGTTGATTTCTGCGCTCTACTGTTCTCTAATACGTTCCGCTTTTCCCCGCGCGTCTAGCAATAGTGGTCGCGTCAAGTAATGTTGCGTTAGTCTTCGTTTGGCTAGGATATGTTGGTTTGCGCTAGGTTCCGATAGCTTTGACTTTTCACATATACACTGCGTTTCTATGGATTTTTGCGCTCTGCTGTCCTCTAGTAAGTTCTGCTCACCTCTGGGAGGCCAGCAATATTGGTCGGGGTATGTTAAGTTGAGCTATGTTACGTTCGTTAGTGTTGAGGTTGGACATATTAGGAGAGGGTAGCATTGACTTTTGTGTAGTACACTGCTATTCGGTGGACTACTGTATTCCAGTGTGATCTAGTATGTTCTGTTTGGTTCTGGAGTGGCCAGAAATGGTGGTCCCGCCACGTCAGGCTGAGACATGCTGCGTTCGGTCGTGTTACTTTTGGCGAGGTTAGGAGAGGATTGTTTAGGCCTTTGTGCTCTACACTGCTATCCGTGGACTTCTGCGCTCTGCATTGCTCTACTATACTCTGCCCTACTCTGGCGTGGCGAGAAGCAGTGGTCATGGCGCGTGAGGTTGTGTTACGTCACGAATGGTTAAATCAAGTTAGGCTATATTTCGTTAGGATAGCATGGGCCCTCGAGCGATACACTGTTTTTCGTTTGATTTCTGTGATTTACTGCGCCGTACCACGTTCTGCTTGGCTCTGGGGAGGCCAGGATTAGTGTTCGCGGCACGTCTTGTTGGGTTATGCTGTTTTCTGTAAGGTTAAATTAGGGCAGGTTATGTTAGGACATCTACGACTTTTTGCTATTGACTACATTGCGATGGATTTCTACGCTCGACTGTGCTCTAGTACATTCTGCTTCCCTCTGTCCATACCAGCAGTAGCGGTCTCCTCATTTTCAGTTGAGTTAGGCTACATTCCTTTGGATTAGGTTAGGTTAATCTCGTTCAGGTTAAGTTATATTTTCGTTCTATACACTGACATTCGGAGTATTTCTGCGCTGTACTGTGCTGTACCATTTCTGATTGTCCCTGGCGAGGCCAGCAGTGGTATTTGCTGCACGATATGTTGAGTTAGGGAACGTTAGGTTGAGCTACATTTGGTGGGCCATGTTCGGAGTGTTTCGTCTTTACTGTTATACACTGCGGTTCTATGGGTTTCGCCGCTCTCCTCTCCTCTAATCTCTTCTGCTAGGTCCTCTGTAAGGAAGCAATGGCGTCTCGTCACGGTAGCTTGAGTTAGGTTTCGTTCGGTCACGTTACGTATGGCTAGGTTAGGGTAGGATTGCTTTGTCTTTTACGCTATGCAGAGATATTGGATTGAGCCCTGCGCTCCGCTGTGCTTTAATGTTTTCTGCTTGGCTCCGGGGATGCCAGTAATAGTGGTCTCGGAACGATTGGCTTAGTTAGGTTTCATTTGGTTTGATTAGGTTATGCAAAGGATAGAAAGGGTAGCTTTGACTCTCGTGTTTTACACTGCTATTCGGTGGATTTCTGCGCTCTGCTTTTCTCTAATGTATTATGGTTGACCCTGGGGAGGCCAGAAATAGTGGTCTCGGCACGTGATGTTGAGCTATGCTACGTTTGGTAATGCGACGTTTGGCTACGTTAGTAGGGGATAGCTTTGACTTTTATGCTATACACAGTTATACGATGGATTCCTCCGTTGTGCTGTGCTCTAACACTCTCAGCTTGGCACAGGGGACGGCAGCAGTAGTGGTCGTGGCAAGCTAGATTGTGTTACGTTACGTTTGGTTATGTTACAATTGGTTTGGTTAGGGCAGGGTAGTTTTGACTTTTGTGCTATACACTGCTATTCGGTGGGCTTCTGCATTCTACGGTGATCTAGTGTGTTCTGCTTGGCTCTGGGGAAGCCAGCAATCGTGGCCTCGCCGCGTTTGGTTGAATTGGGTTACGTTTTGGTTATGTCACCTATGGTTAGGTTAGCATATGATGGTTTTGATCTTTGTGCCACACTCTGCTATTCGGTGGATTCCTGTGCTCTACTCTTCTGTGGTGTGTTCTGCATGTCACTGGGGAGGCCGGCAATAATACCGTCGGCACGTTAGTTTCAGGACTGTTATGTCCGTTTACGTCACGTTTGGTTAGTTTAGGAGAGGGTAACTTTGACCTTGTGCTATACACTGCTACTTTATGGGACTCTGCGCGCTACTCTCCTCTGATATGTTCTACATTGCTCTGGGGAGGGCAGCAATACACGTCTCTTCACGTTACGCTGAGCTATGCTTCGTTTGGCTGTGTTAAGTTTGGATAGGTTAGGAGTGGGCAGTTTCGTCTTTTGTGCTATACAATCAAGCTCGGTGGATTTCTGCGCTCTACTTTGCTCTACTTTCCTCCCTTTGGCCCTGCGTATGTCGGCAGTAGTGGCCGCGTAAGGTTATGCTGCGTTAGGTTACGTTCGTGTAAGTTATGTTAGTATGGGATAGGTTCGAATGGTTACGATCTTTCAGCTTTACACTGCGATTACACGGATTTCTGTGCTCTAGACTAGTCTAATATATTCTACTCGGCCCTGTGGTGTCCAGAAATAGTAGTCGCGGAACGTTAGTGTGAGCTGTGCTACGCTTGGTTATGTTACGGTATGTTAGGTTAGGATAGGAATTCTTTGGCCCCTGTGCTATACACTGCTATTCCATGGATTCCTGCGATCTACTGTGCACTAACATTTCCTACTTGGCTCTGCTGACGCCAGCAATTGTGGACGCGGCACGTTGGGCTGTGCTAAGTAACGATCGGTTACATAACTCTTGGTAAGTTTGGGATATGGCAGCTTTGACTTTCGTGTTATATAATGCTATTCCGTGGATTTCAGCGCCCTACTGAGATGTAGAATGTTCTGCTTGGCCCCGTGGAGGCCAACAGTGGTGGTCTCTACACGTTTTGATGAGTTACGCTACGCTCGTTTAGTTTAGGTTGATCCAGGTAAGGTTTGGGTATTTTTGAATTTTGTGCTATACACCGCAGTGCGGCGGATTTCTACGCTCTATCGTGCTCTGCTAAACCATGCTAAGCCCGGGCGAGGCCAGCAATAGTAGTCGCGGCACGTTATGTTGAGCTATGCTACGTTCCGTTACGTTACGCGGGTCTGGGTTAGGTTCGGATGGCTTTGACTTTTCAGCTTTACACTGCGATCACATGGATTTCTATGCTCCAGACTCCTCTAACATATTCTACTCGGCGCTGTGGTGTCCAGCAATGATGGTCGCGGCACGCGAGCGTGAGTTAAGTAACGTTTGGTTGTGTTACGATTGGTTACGTTGGGACAGGAAACCTTGGCCTTTGTGCTGTACGCTACAATTCAGTGGACATCTGCGAACTGCTGTGCTCTAATATTCCCTACCTGGCTCTGGTAATACAAGCAATTGTGTACTCGGCACGTTGGGCTGAGTTATGTTTCGATCGGTCAGGTTATTTTGGATAGGTTATGATAGGGCAGCTTGGACTTTTGTGCTATACACTGCTATTGCTTTGACTTCTGCGCTCCACTTGGCTCTAGTATATTCTGCTTGGCTCTGTAGACGCCAGCGGTAGTTGTCTCGACACGTTCGTTTGAGAAAAGGTACGCTCCTTTAGGTTACGTTTGGTTGGGTTAGGTTTGGTTAGGGTAGGATAGGATAGCTTTGACTATTGTGCTATGCGCTGCTGCTCCGTGGATTTCTGCCTTCTACTTGGCTACAGTATGTTCTGCTTAGCTGTGTGTAGTCTAGCGGCTCTGGTCTCGGCACGTTATGTTTTGTAAGGCTACGTTTGGTGAGTTTAGGTTAGTTCAGCTAAGGTTTGGGTATCCTTGACGTATGTGCTATACACTGCAATGCGGCGGAATTCTGCGCTCTACTGTTCTTTAGTATATTCTCCTTGGCTCTGGGGATGGCAGCAATAGACGCTTCGCCATGTTAGCTAGAGTCAGGTTACGTTCGGTTAAGCTAGATTACGCCAGTTTCTGCTGGGGTAGCTTTGACCGTCGTACTATGCACTGTTACTCGGCGTATCTCTGCGTTCTACTATGCTCTACCATGCTCTGCTTAGCCCTGTAGAGGCCAGCAATAGTGGTCTCGACACGTTGGTTTGAGGTATTTTACGCTTGGTTTCGTTACGGTTGATTAGCTTAGGACAGAATAGATTTGACCTTTGTGCTCTACACTGCTATACGGTGGATTTCTGTGATCTTCTGGGCTCTGGTGTTTCCTGCTTGGCTCTGGGGATGACAGCAATATCCGTCTCGGCAGGTAGGGTTGAGCTATGTTACGTTCGGTTTAGTTACGTTTGGTTGGGTAGGACAGGATAGCTTAGACTTTTATGCTGAACGCTGTTGTTCGGAGGATTTCTGCGCACTACTGTGATCTGCTATATTCTGTGCGGCCCTGGATGGGCCGACAATAGCGGTCGCTGCGCATTATGATGAGCTACGCTGCGTTTGGCTAGGTTGTATTAGCGTGGGTTAAGTTCGGATAGCTTTGGCTTTTCTGCTATACCCTGCGATCCTATGGATTTCCCTGCTCTACTATGGTGTAATATGTTCTGCAGGGCCCTGAGGAGGACAGCAATATCTGTCGCGGCACGTTCGGTTTATCTAGATTACGTATGGTTATATTACGGTTTCTCATTTTACGGTAGTATAGCTTTGTCTTTCCTGCTGCACAATGCTATTCGTTGCACTTCTGCCCTCTACTGTAGTCTACCATGTTTAGCTCGATACTGTGCTGGCAAGCAATTACGGTCTCGGCACGTTAGGTGTAGTCAGGTTACGTTTGGTTATGTTACGATGGCTTTGTTAGCATAGAATAGCTACTACTTTTGTCCTATACACTGCTATTCGGTGGATTTCGGCGCACTAGTATGCTCTAATATTATCTGCTTGGCACTGGGAAGGCCAGCAATTACGGTCTCGGCACGTTATTTTGGGTTAGGCTACGTTTTGTTAGGCTGGGTTAGGCAAGGTTCGATAAGTGCAGCTTTAACTTTCGTGTTAAGCTCTACTATTCAGTGGATCTCTGCATTCTACTTTGCAGTAATATATTCTGTTTGGCCCTGGGGATGACGGCAACGGTGGTTTCGGCACGTTGGATCGCGATATGTTACGTAAAGAAATATCGATCACTATTGCTGGCGCACCCAGTGACAAGCGGAATATACTAGACCAGTGGATCGCATATGTCCGCCGCATTGCAGTGTAAAGAACAGAAGTCAAAAACATCCTAACCTAACCTGACCTAACGTATCACGACCAAACGTAGCCTAGCACATCTTGACGTACCGATGCCACTAATTCTGGGCACACAGAGTCAAGCTGAACATATCAGGGCACATTAGAGAGCAGATATCCGCTGAACAGCAGTGTATAGCGCAAGGGTCAAAGCCACCACCAGCCCCTAACCTAACCAATTGCAAGCTAACCAAACGTAACCTAACTCAACATATAGTGTTGCGACCACTATTGCTGACCACGTCGGAGTAGAGCAGAGTATAGTAGAGGAATGTAGATTGTAGAAATCCATCGAGTAACAGTGTATAGCACGAAAGTCAAAGCTACCCTTAACGAACGTTGCCAAACCTATCCTAAGCAAGCGTAGCCTTACTCAACCTTGCGTGCCCAGACCGCAATTCCTGGCCTCCACAGAGCCAAGCCGATAATATAAGAGCACAGTAGAGCTTAGAGATCCACAGAATGTCAGTGTACAGCACGAAGGTCAGAGCAATACAATCCTAACTTAGCCAAGCTTAACGCAAACAAGCTTAACGTAACTGAACCTAAAGTCACGAGACTTGTATTCCTGCCCCCCCTCCCCTAAAGAAACAGTACATGTTGGCGGTGAGTAGTGCGCAGAAATACACAGAATCACAGCGCATAGCACAAAAGACAAAGCTACCGTATGCTAACGAAACCAAACGTAACATAAGATAACGTAACCTGTCTCAACCTAACATGCAGAGGACACTATTGCTGGCACCCATAGAGTGATGCAGAACATATTAGAGCACAGTGTCGCGCTGAGATTCACCGAATAGCATTGTATTGCACAAAAGTTAAATTTACCCAATCTTAACGTAACCAAACGTAACCTAGCCGAACGTAACCTAATTCAGACTAACGTGCCTAGGAAACTATTGCTTGACACCAAAGAGCCAAGTGGAATGTACCAGAGCGCAGTTCAGAGACGAAGGCCGCCGCTCTGCATTGTATAGCACAAAAGTCGAAGGTATCCTACCATAACCTGGCACAACCAAAGCTACCCAGCGTAACCTATCCCAACCTAACGCGGCGAGACCACTATTGCTGGCCACCCCAGAGACAAGCAGATCATAGTAGATCACACTGGAGAGCAGAGAACCACCGAATAGCAGTTTAAAGCTCAAAACTCAAAGCTACCCTTTCGTAACGTCTCCAAACGTCCCAAAACCAAACCTCACATAGCACAAACCAAGGTGCCGAGACCACTGATTCTGGCCCCCATTGCCAAGCAGAATATGGCAAAGCGCAGTAGAGCGCAGAGATCCACCGAATAACAGTGCATAGCACGAAAGTCGATGCTACACTTGTCGAACTTAACAAAACATAGCCTGACAAGACGTGACTTTACTAAACCTAACATGCCGAGACCACAACTGCTGGCCTTCCAAGTGACGTGCAGAACATATTAGAGGATAGTAGGGCGCACAAATCCATAGAATCGCAGTGTACAGCAGAAAAGTCAAAGATGTCCAACGCTATACCATGCTAACGTAAACTAAACAAACGCTACCTGACACAGCCTGACGTGCAGCGGCCACTAATTCTGAAATCCCCAGAGCAAAGCAGAGCATGCTACAGCGCAGTAGAAAGGAGATATTCACCGAGAAGCAGGTTGTAGCTCAAAAGTCAAAGCTACCATATACTAACTGCGCACAAATCCATAGAATCGCAGTGTACAGCAGAAAAGTCAAAGATGTCCAACGCTATACCATGCTAACGTAAACTAAACAAACGCTACCTGACACAGCCTGACGTGCAGCGGCCACTACTTCTGAAATCCCCAGAGCAAAGCAGAGCATGCTAGAGCGCAGTAGAAAGGAGATATTCACCGAGAAGCAGGTTGTAGCTCAAAAGTCAAAGCTACCATATACTAACGTAACCAATCGTAATGCCGCCATACGTAACCAAACTGAACCTAACGTCCCGCCACCGATATTGCTGATCTCGCCAGAGCCAAGCAGACCATGTTAGGGTGGTGTAGAGCGCAGAAGCCACAGAATTGTAGTGTACAGCAGAAAAGTCTTAGACATCCAAACCCAACCAAAACAAACAAAATCTAATCTGACGTAACCAAACACAACATAACGTGCTGCGACCGCTATTACTGGCTTCCCAGGTCCTAGCAGATAGGAGCAGATCACAGTAGAGCGCACGATTCCACCGAATAACCCTCTATTGCACGAAAGCCATATATACTCTAACCAAACTTGGCCTAGCCTATCCCAACCAAACGTAACCTGATTCAACCTAGCGTGCCAAGAACACCATTGCTGGCATTCCGATAGTCAAGCAGAGTATAGTAGAGCAATGTGGAGCTCAGAAATCCACCGAATAGCAGTTTACAGCACAAATGTCGGAGCTACCCTCCCCTAACCAAATTAAATGTAACGTAACCATACGCAACCTAACCCAACCGAAAGTGCCGAAACCGCTACAGCTGGCTTCCACATAGACAGGCAGAATATACCATAGATCAGTAGTTCGCACACATCCGCCGAATAGCAGTTTACAGCACAATAGTCAAGGCCATCCTAACCAAACTTAACCAAACCTAACCATTCGGATCGTATCCTAATTCGAGTAAACGTGACACGAACACTACTGCCGGCCTCCCCAGAGACAAGCAGAGCATGCTCGAGCACAGTAGGCCGCAGAAATACACCATACACCAGTGTATAGACCAAAAGTCGAAGCTATCGTGTCTTAACCTAACCAATCTTGACATAACCGAACGCAACGTATCTATGCCTAACGTGCCGAGACCAATACTGCTGGCCTAACCGTTGCCTAGCAGGCACTACCAGAGAACTGTAGAGAGCGGAAGTTCATCGTATAACCGCGTACAGCGCAAAAGTCAAGGCTATTCGGTCCAAACCTATCCATACGTAACGTGACCGCACGATACATAACTCAACCTTACGAGCCGCGGCCATTAATTCTGGCATCCCCAAAGCAAAGCGGAGAATATGACATCACAGTCGAGCGCCAGGAATACACCGGATAGCAGTGTATACCACAAAAGTGAAAGCCATCCATACCAAACCAGACCGAACCTAACCAAATGCTGCTTAAATGGCCCAACGCGCCGAAACAACAATTGCTGGCATCCCCAGCCGCGAGCAGAGCATGTTATAGAACAGCACAGCGCAGGTATCCACCGGAAAGCAGTGTGTACCGCACAAGTCGAAGTTATCCTATGCTAACCTAACCGAACGTGACATAACCAAACGTTACCTAACACAACCTAACGTTAAGCCACCACCATTGCTGGTCTACCAAGAACCTTGCGGAACATATTAGAGGAGAGTGGAGCGCAGAAGTCGACAGAATCGCAGTGACCAGCAGAAAAGTGTAAGGTATCCATACCTAACCAAAACTAACATAACTGAACCTGACGTAGCCAAGCGAAGTTTAAGATGCTGCGACTACCATTGCCCTTAAGCAAGGGTATAGCAGAAAAGAATAGAGCACAGTAGCGGGCAGGAATCCATCGAATAACTATGTATTCTACGAAAGCCAAGGCTATCCTTGCCAAACGTACCCCAACTTATCCTAACCAAACGTAACATGTCGCAACCTAGCGTGCCTGGCGCCCCGAGAGTCGATCAGAGTATAGTAGAGCAGTGTAGAGCGCAGGAATCCACCGGATAGCAGTGTATAGCACAAAAGTCAAAACGACCCTACCCTAACTTAACCAAACATGACATAACCCAACGCAACATAGGTCTGCTCAACGTTCCGGTAGCACTACTGCTGGGATCCAACATCTCCTAGCAGAACATGTTAGGGAAAATTAGAGCGCAGAAACCCACCGTATAAACGTGTATACCACAAAAGTCAAAGCTACTCTGTCCTAGCCTAACCAAGCGTATCGTAATCAAACGGGGCCTAACTAACCTAACGTGCCTGGACCACTATTGCTTGTCTCCACATCTCCAAGTAGAACATATTAGTGGAGAGTGGAGCGCAGAAAAGCATAGAAACGTGGTGCACAGAAGAAGAGCCGAAGGAACCCAAACCAAACCCAAACTTACATAACCTAGCATGGCATAAGCAAACATAGCATACCGTGCCGCAACCACTATTGCCGGTCTCACCAGGGCCAAGCATATTAGAGTAGAGCAAACGCGTGGGCAGGAGTCCCCCGAGAAACAGTGTATACCACGAAACTCAAAGCTACACTAACCAGATTTAACCAAACCTATCCTGACCAAGCATAACCTAACTCAACCCAACGGAATGCGGCCGCTATTCCTGGCCTCCACGGACCAAAGCAGACCATATTAGGGCGCTGTAGGGCAGAGAAATTCGCCCAAAAGCGAGGTGTAGCGCAAAGGTCGGACCCACCCGATCCTCTCATATACAAACTTAGGATTTCCAAACGTATCGAAACTATACCTTACGTGCCGCCACCAATATAACTGACCTCACCAAAGACAAGCAGAACATATTAGAGGAGAGTAGGATACAGAATATCATAGAATCACAGTGTTCAGCAGAAAAGCCAAGCAAATACGGACCTCACCCAAACAAACATAACCTAACCTAACCTAGCCAAGCTCAGCGTACTGTGCCACGACCACCATTGCTGGCTTGCAAGGGTATAGCAGAATAGAGTTGAGCTCAGTAGAGGGCGCGGATCCACCGAATAACTGTGTATTGCACGAAAGTCAAAGCTATCCTGGCCATACTTAGCCTTATCTTACCTAACCAAACGTAATTTATCTCAACCTAGCGTGACAAGAACGCAATTGTTGGCACACCCATAGTCGATCGGAGTACAGTGGAGCAATGTAGAGAACCGGAATCCACCGAATATCTGTCTATAGCGTAAAAGTCGAAGCTACACCATCCTAACATAACCAAACGTAACACAAACCGCAGCAACATATTCCTGCCGAACGTTTCGAGACCACCACTGCGGGACTCTCCATCGCGTAGCGGAACATATGAGTGGACAGTATCGCGCAGAAGTCCATTAAACGGCAGCGTAATGCACAAATGTCAAAGACATCCTAGCCTAACCCAATCCATCCTAGCCTAACCCAATCCATCCTAACCAAACCAAAAGTAACCTAACCCAGACTAACGCGCCGCGGCCAAAATTTCTGGCCTACCCAGGGCAAAGCAGAGAATATTATATAACATTAGAGCGCAGGAATCCACCGGATAGCTGTGTACAGCAAAAGAGTCAATGCCACCCTGTCCAAACCAGACCTTACCTAACCTGCCCGTATCAAACGTAACCCAACACAACCTATCGTGCCATGGCCGCCATTGCTGGCCACCCAGAGAAGAGTACAGAATAGTAGAGCAAGGGAGAGCGTAGAAGTCCGTCGAATAGCAGGATATAGCGCAAAAGTCTAGGTCATCATATCCTAATATAGCCGAACGCAACATTGCCAAAGGTAAACTAACTGAACCTAGCCGACTTACACCAATATTGCTGTCATCCCCAGAGCCAAGCAGAATATGCAGAAGCCCAGCGGACAACAGACATCCGCGGAGTTGCAGTGCAAAACACAAAAGTCAAGGACAACCTAATCTAACCTGACCTAACATGACCCAACCAAACGTAGACCATACCAAACTAAAGCGCCGAGCCCACAATTGCTGTCCTTGCCAGAGCCAAGCTGAACATGTCAGATCACAGTACAGCGCAGAAATCCACCGAATAGCATTGTATAACACAAAAATCGAAGCTGTCCATGCCTAACCGAACCAAACATAGCATAACATAGCGTAGCGTAAATCCACCTTACAGACCCACATCATTATTGCTGACATCCACAGAGTCAAGCAGAGTATATTAGAGCATAGTAGATGACAGAAATCTGGGGCGTTGCAGAGCAAAGCACAAAAGTCAAAGTAAACCGAACCTAGACTGACCAAACCTAACCGAACCAAACGTAGTCTACCACAGCATAAGGTTCCGAGACCATTATTGCTGTCCTTCCCAGAGCCAACAAGAGCACATCAGATCTCAGTGGAGCGCAGAAATCCACCGAATGGCAGTGTACAGCACGAAAGCCAAAGCTATCGTCTCCTAGCCTAACCAAACGTAGCACAAACAAACGTTGCCTAACTTCAGCTAACCGCGCTGAAACGCCATTGCTGACCTCCCCAGAGACAAGCAGAGTATACTGGAGCACAACAGATCACAGAAATCCGCGTCGCTGCAGTGCAAGGCACAAAAGTAGAAGAAAACCTAGCCAAGCTTGCCCTAACCGGACCCAACCGAATGTATCCAAACTCAGAATTAGCTTCCGAAACCTCTATTTCTGACCTTCCCAGAGCCAAGCAGAGCATATCAGATAACAGCTGAGCGCGGAAATCCACCAAATAGCAGTGTGTAGCACAAAAGTCAAAGCTATCCTCTCCTAACCTAACCAATCGTAACATAACAAAATGTAACCTAACTCAACCTAACGCGCAGCGGCCACTATTGCTGGCCTCCCTAGTGCCGAGCAGAGTATAATAGATCATAGCATACCGCAGAAGTCCATAGAATAGCAGTATATAGCAGAAAAGTCAGTGCTCTCCTGTCCTACCATGGCCAAACGTGGCATATCGAAACGTAGCCTGAATCAAACTGACATCCCGGCAACATTATTACTGGCATCCCGAGAGTCGAGCAAGGTATAGTAGGGCTATGGAGAGTGTAGAAGTCCACCGAGTAGCAGTGGATACCATAAAAGTCAATGCTATGCTCTCCTAACCCATCCAAACGCAATATAACCAGACGTACACTAACCTAACCTGACGTGACGAGACCATTATCGCTGGCCACCTCGTAGCCAAGCAGAGCATTTTAGAGCGACGTAGAGCGCAGAAATACACCGGAAAGCAGGGTATAGTTCAAATGTCAAGGCTATCCTGACCGAACCCGACCTAACTTATCCTAACCAAACGCAATCGAACTCAACCTAACGTGCCGCGGCCTGTATTGCTGGCCTCCACGGAGTCAAGCAGGTCGTAATAGCGGAGACTAGAGAGAAGAAATCCATAGAATCGCAGTGTAGAGCAGAAAAGTCGAAACAAACCGAACCTAACCAAAGATAGCACGACATAGCCAAACGTATCCTACTGCAGCCTAGTGTACCGTGACCACTACTCCTGGCTTACCGGGTGCCAAGCAGAACATACTAGAGCACAGGTAGAGCGCAGAAGTCCACCGCAATTCGGAGTACAGGGCAGAAGTCAAAGATACCCCAACCTAACCCAATCAAGCCGAACGAAACGAAGCGTTACCTAACGCAACCACGCGCGCAGCGGCCATTATTTCTGGCCTCGACCGTGCAACCCACAGCACATTAGATCAGAGCAGTGGGCAGAAAGCCACAGAACAGCAGCTCATAGCACAAAAGTCATAGCTACCTTCCCCGAGCCCAGCCAATTGTAACAATCACGAACGCAACATAACACAAAACAACGTGCAGCGACCACTATTGCTGGCCTACTAATGGTCGAGTAGAGTAGAGAACAGCAAAGAAGGGCGTAGGAATCCAGTGAATATCAGTGTATGTCACAAAAGTGGGTGCTACTCTATCCTAACCTATCCAAACGTAATAGAACCAAACGTAACCTAACTTAGCCTAACGTGCTGAGACCACTATTACTGGAATCCCTAGAGCCAAGCAGGACACACTAGTGCACAGTAGCGCGCAGGAAGCCACGAAAGAGCAGCGAACAGCGCAAATGTCAAATATACCCAAACCTTACCTGACTAAATCTAACACAACCAAACGAAGAGAAACTAAACCTAACCAGCCGAGTCCACGATTGCTGGCCTCCACGTGGCCAAGCAGAACATATTAGTGGAGAGTAAAGCGCAGAAATCCATGGAATCGTAGCGTGTAGCCGAAAAGTGGAAGCTAACCAAACCTATCCCAAACAAATATAACCCTACAAGACGATGCATAGCACAACAAAACGAGCCGCGACGCTGTTGCTGGACAACCCAGAGCCAACCGGAATACAGAAGAGCGCAGTAGAGCGTAGAAACCATGGAATAACTGTGTGTACCACGAAGGTCAAATATATCCAAACCTAACACAAGCAAACATGGCCCGACCAAGAGCAGCATAACTAATCCTAACGTGTCGAGGCCTCTATTAATGGCCACCTCAGAGGCGAGGAGAGGATAGTAGCGCAATGTCGAGCGTAGGAATCCACCGAATAGCAGTGTATAGCTCAATGGTCAAAGATACGCTGACCAAACCTAACCTAACCTTACCCAGCGCAATGAAACACAGCGGAGCCCAACGTGCCGCGACCACTATTAATGGCGTCCCCAGTGACAAGCAGAATACCATACGGCGCAGTAGATACCGGAAGCCCATAGAGTAGCAGTGCAGGGCACAAAAGTCAAAGTTATTCCAACCTAACGCAAAGTAAGTTAACCCGACCAAACGTAATGTAACTCAAACTTTCGTGCCACGACCACTATTGCTGACCTCACCGGAGCCGAGCAGAATATACTAGAGCAGAGTTGAGCGCATAAGGCCTACGAATAGCATTGTACAGCGCAAAAGTCAAAGCTGCACTTTCCTAACCTAGCCATACATAGCATAACCTAACGTAGCCTAGCTCCACTTAACCGCCCTACACCACTATTGCTGACATCCCCGAAGCCAAGCAGAATATGCTAGTGCACAGTATGTCATAGAAATACGCGGCGTTGCAGTGTAAAGCACGAAAGAAGAACAACATGGTCCAACCTGACCCAACCTGAGTCAACAAAACGTTGCCTAACTCAGCATAAGGTGCCGAATTCACTACTGCGGTCCTTCCCAGATACAGGCTGAACATATTGGAGCATATTAGTGTGCAGGAATCAGCGGAATAGCTGTGTATAGCGCAAAAGGCGAAGATAGCCTCTCCTAACCTATCCAATCATAACGTAACCAAACATACCCTAACTCAACCTAACTTGATTCGACCACTATTGCTTCCCTTCCCAAAGCTTAGCAGAAATTATTGCAGGAGTCTAGAGAGCAGAAATCCATGGAATCGCAGTGTACAGCGGAAAAGCCAGAACTATTCGGACCAAACCCAAACAATCGTAACATGAACAAACGTAACCTTACTAAGCCTAACGCACCGAGACCTCCATTTCTTACCTCCGCAGCGCCAGGCAGAATATACTAGACAGCATTAGAGCGAAGAAATACACCGCATTGCAGTGAAAAGCACAAATGTCAAAGATATCATAACATAACGAGGCCAAATCTAACGCACCAGAACGTAGCAAAACACAACGTAACATTCCAATGCTATTAATGCACCCCACCGAGATTCAAGCTGTACATATTAGAGTACAGCAGAGTGCAGAAATCTGCCGAATAATTGAGTATGGCGTAGGAATCGAACCCAGCCCCTCCTAACTTAACCAATCGCAACGTAACCAAACATAACCTAACTCATCCTGATCTGACGCGATCACTATTGCTGGCCTCCCCAGAGCCAAGCAGAATATATTAGAGGAGAGCAGCGCTCAGATGTCCATGGAACCGAAGCGTATAGCTGAAAAGTCAAAGCTAACCATACCTAACCCAAACAAATGTAACCCAAACAAACGGTGCCTAACTCAAGAAAGAGAGCCGCAACCACTATTGCTGGACACCCCAAGGCCAATCAGAATGCAGTAGAGCGCAGTAGGGCGCAGAAACCACAGAATAACTGTGAATACCACGAAAGTCGAAGCTATCCAAACTTAACACAATCAAACGTGGCCTATCCAAACGCAGCCTAACTAAGCATAACGTGTCGAGGCATCTATTAATGACCACCTTAGAGTCGGGCAGAGTATCGTAACGCAATGTGGAGCGAAGGAATCCAACGAACAGCAGTGTATAGCACAATGGTCAAAGATACGATGACCAAACCTAACCTAACCTTAACTAACCCAAAGTATCTTAACACAGCCCTACGTGCCACGACCGCTATTGCTGGCCTCCAAGAGCCCTGCTGAACATACTAGAGCACAGTAGAGCGCAGAAGTCACCGAGTAGCAGTGTGTGGCTCGAAAGTCAATGCTATCCAGAGCTAAACCAGAACAACATGTACTAACCAAACATTGGCTAACAAAACGTAACGTGCTGAGACCACAATTGCTGGCCCCCAAAGTCGAGCAGAGGAAAGAAGAGCAACGTAGAGCGCCGAAATCTACCGAATAGCAATGTATAACACGAAAGTCAAAGCTATGCAGACATAACCAGAACTAACATAGCATGCACAGACGTTGGCTAACACAGCCTAACGTGACGGGGCCACTATTGCTGGCCTCCCCAGAGCCCAGTTTAGTATAGTAGAGCACATTAGAGCGCAGAAACCCACCGAATAGCAGTCTATACCGGGAAGGCCAATGCTATCGGTACCTAACCCTGACAAACATAACATGACCAGACGTTACATAGCTGAACCAAATGTACTGCGAGCACTATTACTGGCCTCCCGAGAGCCAGGCAGAGCATATCAGAGCACAGCAGAGCGCAGAAATCCATCGCATATCAGGCTAGGCCAGAAAAGTCAAAGCAAGACCGTCCGAACCGTACCAATTATAACGTAACCGAACGTAAGCTAATTCAACCTATCGTGACGCGACCACAATTGCTGACCTCCCCAGAGCCAAGCGGAACATATTAGAGAGGAGTATATAGCAGATACAAATGCAATCGCAGAGTCTTGCAGAAAAGTCGAAGCTACTCAAACCTAACCATAGCAAACATAACTAAACCAAACGTAGCCTAACTCAACCTAACGTGCCGAGACAACTATTACAGTCCTCCCCAGAGCCAAGCTGAGCACTCTAGACCGCAGTATAGAGCAGAATTTATCCGGGTAGCAGTGTATAGCGCAAAAGTCATTGACAATCTCTTGTACCTTAACCAAGCGTAGCATAAACAGACGCAGCCTATCTCCGCCTCATAGCACTACGCCACTATTGCTGACATCCCCACAGGCAAACAGAATATACTAGAGCACAGTAGATCGCAGAAGCCCGCAGCGATGCAGTGTAAAGCACAATAGTGGAGATAACCTAACCTAACCTGGCCTGAACTAGACAATCCAAACGTTGCCTAACTCAGCCAAATGTGAGGAGACCACTATTGCGGTCCTTCCCAGAGCCAAGCTGAGCATATCGAATCAGGGTGGGAGCAGCGATCTACCGAATAGCACTGTATAGCATAAAACTCAGAGCTATCCTCTCCTAACCTAATCAATCGTAATATAACCAAACGTAGCCTAACACAAAATGACGCGTAGCGACCACTATTCCTGGCCTCCCCGGGGTCAAACAGAGTATAGTGTAGCAATGTAGAGAGTAGGAATCCGCCAAATATCAGTGTATAGCTCAAAAGTCAAAGCTATCCCATCCTTACCTGTCCAAATGTAACATAAACGATCGCAACATAACTCAATCTATCGTGACGCGAAAATCATTGCTGGCCACCCCAGAGCCAATCAGTACATATTAGAGGAGAACAGATCGCAGAAATCCGTAGAATCGCGGAGTATAGCAGAAAAGTCGAAGCAATCCAAAACCAACCCATACAAACGTAACCTAGTCAAACGTAACATACCTCAAACGAACGTGCCGAGACCACTATTATTGGCATACCCTGAGTCCAGCAGAGTATAGTACAGCAATGCAGGGCGTAGAAAGCCACCGAATTGCAGTGTATAGCGCAAAAGCCAACTCCAACATATCACAACCCATTCAAACCTAATATCATCAAACGTAACATATCTTATCCTTACGAGCACAGACCACTATCGCTGGCCTCCCCAGATCCAAGTTGAGCATATTAGAGCACAGTAGAGCGCAGAAATCCACTGCATTGAAGTGACTAGCACAACGGTCAATGATTACCTGACCTAACCAACCTAACCTAACCTAACCAAACGTAACACAACTCAACTTAACGTGCTGCGACCACTATTGCTGGCGTCCCCAGAAACAAGAGGAATGTGATAGGGCGCAGTAGAGCTCAGAAGGTGTTCAATACAATAGTCAGAGCTATCCTAACCTAACCCAACCTAGCCGGACATAACCAAACGTAGACTAACTAATCCTAACGGGATGAGACTACTATTGCTGGCCACCCAAGATTCAAGCGGAAGATATTAGAGTAGAGTAGAGAGCTGAAACTCACTGAATCGCAGTACATAGCACAAAAGTCAAAGATATGCCGACGAAACCTGACAGAACTTAACGTAACCAAATGTAGCACAACTCAACGTAACGTGTTGATATCGCAATTATTGGCACTCCGAGAGCCAAGCTGGACGTACTAGAGCACCCTAGATCGCATAAATCTTCCCAATTTCAGTGGACAGCACAAATGTCAAAGATACACTATCCAAACCCAAATAAATCTGACCTAAGCAAACGTAACATAACTCACTGTAACGCGTCGTGGCCACTGCTTCTGTCGACCCCAGAGCAAAGCAGAGCAAATTATATCGCAGCAGAGCGCAGAAATTCACTGAATAACAGTGTACTGCACAAAAGTCAAGGTTGTCCTAACAAAAATTAACCTAACGTAGCAGAATCAGACGTAATCAAGCTCCACCTAGCAGATCCACACCACTATTGCTGCCCTTCCCAGAGACAAGCAGGATATACCAGAGCACATTTGAGCGCAGGTGTCCACCGAATTGCAGTGCATAGCACAAAAGTAGAAGCCATCCTAACCAAACATAGCCTAACCAAACATAGCGGAACGTAGCCTAACTAAACATAGCGTGCCGTGGCCACTACTGCCGGCCTTCGCAGTGCCAGGCCTAACATACTACAGCATTGTACAGCGCAGAAATCCAGTGAAAAGCATTTTACAGTGCAAAAGTCGGTGCTATCTCCTCCTAAGATAGCCAATCCTAATGTTATCAAACGTAGCCTAACACAACCTAACGTGCCGCGACCACGATTCCTGGCAATCCCAGAGACAAGCAGACCAAAGTAGAGATCAGAAATCCACCGAATGACAGCGTATGCCGCGGAAGTCAAAGCTATCCATAGCTAACTCAAACCAATGTAACCTAACCAAACGTTGGTTAACACAACCTAACGTGCCGAGACCGATATTGCAGGCTGCCCCAGAGCCAAGCAGTTCATACTAGTGCGCAGCGGATCGCAGAAACCCGCCGCATTGCAGTGCAAAGCACAAAAGTGAAAGATATCCCAACCAAACCAGACCTAACCTAACCTAACTCTACGAAGCAAAGATCGACGCTACGATCCGATACCACCATTTCTGGCCCTCCAAGAGCCAAGATGAACCTACTAGAGCAGAGTAGATTGCAAAAACCTGCCGAATAGCAGTTTATAGCGCAAAGGCCATAGCTAGCACGTCGTAATCTAACAAACAGTGACGTAGCAGGTAGCGACCTAACTCAACCCAACGTGACGCAACAACTACTGCTGGCCTGCCCAGGGCCAAGCAGAACATGCTAGAGGTGTGTAGATAGCAGAAGTCCGCGGAGTCTCAATGTATAGCAGAAAGGTCAAATCCATACAGGCCTAGTCAATCAAATATAACATAACCAAACGAAGCCTGACTCAACTTATCCAGACGCGACAACTATTGCTTGATGCCCCAGGGCCAAGCAGAATACAGTACAGCACGGTAGGGCGCAGAAGCCTACAGAATAACTGTGTATACCACGAAAGACACGGCTATTCTAACCTCACGCAAACAAACGTAGCCTAACCGAACGTAGCTTAACAAAAAGTAACGTGACGAGACCATTATTACCCGCCACCCCATAGTGCAGCAGAGTATGGTAGAGCATTGTGGACGGTAGAAATCCACCGAAGAGCTGTGTGTAGCACAGAAGCCAAGGAAGACCAGACCAAACCCAACATAACATAACCTAAGCAAACGTAACAAAACAAAACCTACCCTGCCGCGACCACTATTGCTGGCGTCCCCGGAGGCAATCAGGATACGATAGACCACAGAAGAGGCCAGAAGTCCAAAGGATAGCTGCGTTGGGCGCAAAGGTCAAAGGCACCGTAACCGAAAACAAAATAACCTAACCAGACGAAACGTAATATAACTCCATCTAACCTACCGCAACCAGTACTGCTGGCCTCCAAAGGGCCATGAAGAGCACACTGGAGGGGAGTAGAGCGTTATAATCCATAGGATCGCAGTGTATAGTAGAAAAGGCGAAGCTATCCAAACCAAAACGTAGCCAACATAACATTGCCAAACGTAGTGCATCTCAAACTAACCTGGCGAGACCACTATCGCTGCCCGCCCCAGAGCCAAGCAGAGCATATTAGGTAATTGTAGGCCGCAGAAATCCACCGAGTGACAGTGTATAGCACAAAAGTCGAAGATATCCTATCCTAACCAAAACAACTCTAACACAACCGATCGTAACATAGCCCCATTTAACGCGCCGCGGCCACAGTTTCTGGCCTCCCAAGAGCACAGCAGAGCATATTAGGTAATTGTAGGCCGCAGAAATCCACCGAGTGACAGTGTATAGCACAAAAGTCAAAGCTGCCCTGGCCTAAGCTAACCGAACGTAACATAACCAAACGTAACCTAACGCAACCTAACGTGCAGCGAAAACTATTGCTGGTTCCCGCAGTGCCGAGCGGAACATGCAGGAGCACAGTAGAGCGCTGAAGTTGGACGAATAGCAGAGTATGCCACGAAAACCAAAGCTATGCAAGCCTAACCCGTGCTAACATAATATAACGAATCGTAGCCTAACTCAACCTAACGTGCCGAGACCACCATTGCCGACCTTCACAGTGACAAGCATAGCATATTAGAGGAGAGTAGAATGCAGGAATCCATAGAATCGCAGTGTACAGCAGAAAAGATGAAGCTGTCCTCCACAAATCTAACCAACCGTAACATACCCAAACGTAACCCAGCACAACGTAAGGAGCCGCTACTGCTACTGATGGCCCACGAAGAGCCGAGCAGAGCGTAGTAGATCGCAGAAATCCACCGAATAACACTGTATACCACGAAAGTCAATGCTATCCGAAGATAACCCAGGCTAACATAACCTTACCAACCGGTGGCTAATTCAACCTAACGTGCCGAGACCAACATTGCTAGCCTTTCCAGAGCCAAGCAGGGCATATTAGTGCACAGCAGAACGCCGAGATCCACCGAATCACAGTGTACAGCTAAAAGTCAAAGCTATCCTCTCCAAACCTGACCAAACGTAACATAACCAAACGTAACGTAGCAAAGACTGGTGCGCCACAACCTGCATTGCTCGCCTCACGAGGGCCAAGATGTGTACAGCAGAGCAGCGTTGAGCGCAGACGCGCATCAAATGGCAGTGTATAGCACAAAAGTCAAAGAGTACCTATCATAGACTAACCAAACGAAACAAAACCAAGCGTAGCCTAACTCATGGTAATGTGCCTAGTCTGCTATTGCTGGACATCCCTGGGCCAAGCAGTACATATTAGAGCGCACTACAGCGCAGTAATCTACCGAATAGTAGTGTATAACACAACAGTCGAAGCCATCCTAACAAAACGTGTCTTAACGTAGCCCAAATAAACGTGACATAACTAAACCTATCCTGACACGCCCGCTATTGCAAGCCGCCCTCAGCCAAGCAGAGTATAGTAGAGGTATGTACGGCGAACATATCGACCGAAAAGCCGTGTATAGCACACAAGTCAACTCTTCAGCATCCTAACCATTCGAATCGTAATATAAGCAGACGTAACATTACTTAGACTAACGTGCCGAATCCAATATTTCTGACCTCCCCAGAGACAAGCAGAATACACTAGAGCACAGTAGAGCGCGGAAAGCCTCCAAAGGGAACTGTGTAGCACAAAAGTGAAATGTACACTAACCTAACCTGACTTATCCTAGTCTACACAAACGTAGATGACTGAACCTGACGAGCCGAGTCCACTATTTCTGGACTCCACACCGCCGTACAGAACATACTTGAGGAGCATACAGAGGAGAAGTTCATAGGATGACAATGTATAGCAATGAAATCTTAGCTATCCTAGTCTAACCTAATGGAACGTAACCTAACCAAACTCTGCGTAGTATATCCTAACCTGCCGGGAACACTATTGCTGTTCCACCACCGCTAAGCAGAGCATATCAGATCGGAGTAGAGCGCAGAAATTCACCGAAAAGCAGTGTATAGCACAAAATCTAATGCTACCTTGTCCTAACCTAACCAATCGCAACCTAACCGAACGCAGCCTAACTCAACATAACGTGCCGAGGACAACATTGCTGGCCTTCGCAAGGAGAAGCCGAAGGCATTAGAGCACATAACGTCGAAGAAATCCGACTTAGAGGCAAGTCTAGCGCTAAGGCCAAAGCTACACCTCCTAACCTAACCAATTGTGACATGACTAAACGTAACACAACACAAACTACCGTGCCGCGACCACTACTGCTGGCCACAACGGATCCAAGCAGAACACAATGGCAGAGAGCAGCACGCCGAAAGCCATGGAATTGCTGTATATGTCTGAATAGACAAAACTACCGAAATCTAACGCAGACGAAGAGAGCATAAGCAAACATAGAATAAATCGAACGAACGTGCCGAGACCGCTATTGTAGCCCTCCCCAGGCAAAAGCAGGACATACTACAGCACATTAGGGCGAAGAAGTCCACCTAATATCAGGCCATAGCACTAAAGTCAGTGCTATCCTCTCCTAACCTAACCAATCGTAACATAAGCAAACGTAACCTAGCTCAACATAGCGTACCGCAACCACTGCTTCTGGTAACCCCAGAGCCAAGCAGAGCTCATTATTGGAGAGTAGAGCGCAGAAGTCAATAGGATCGCAGTGTACATCAGAAACGTAAATGCTACACAAACCAAACCCAAACCTACAGAACATAACCAAACATTGCATAACTCAACCTAACGTATCGTGACCGCCATTGCTGCCTGTCACAGAGCCAAGCAGGGACTATTAGAGCACAGTAGAGCGCAGAAATCCACCGAAAAGCAGTGTGCAGCACAAATTCTAAAGCTACATTTAGCAAGCCCAGCCCTACCCAACCTAACTAAACGTTGCATGACTCATCATAACGTACCGAGACCAATATTGCTGGCCTTGCCAGAGCCAAGCGGAACACATTAGAGAACTGTAGGTGGCAGAAATCCAGATAATAGAAAGCACTAGCACTATTCTCATCATAACGTACCGAGACCAATATTGCTGGCCTTGCCAGAGCCAAGCGGAACACATTAGAGCACTGTAGGTGGCAGAAATCCAGATAATAGAAAGCACTAGCACTAAGGTCCAAGCAACCTCTCCGAACCTATCCAATCTTAACATAAACAAACGTACCCAAACTCAACCTATCTTGCAGCGACCACTATTGCTGGCATCCACAGAGCGGAGCACGACATACTAGACCACAGTAGGGCGCAGAAATCCATAGAATCGCAATGTATAGCAGAAAAGTCAAAGCAACAGGAGCCTTACTCATGCTAACATAAACTAACCATACGTAATCTAGCACCATCTCACATGACGCGGCCCCTATTTGTAGCCTCCCCAAGGTAAAGCAGAGCATATTAGAGCACAGTAGCGCGGAGAAATCCTCCTAACAGCAGTATAAGGCGCTAAAGTTAAAACCACACTTTCCTAGCACAACAGCCGCAACATAACAGAACGTAACATAGCCCAAAGTGGATTGCCGCGACCACTACAGCTGGCCTTCCGGGAGTCCAGCGGAGTATAGTACAGCAAATCAGAGCGCTGAAATCCACCGTATAGCAGTGTATAGCACAAAAGTAAAAGCCATCCTCCCCTAACCTATCCAAACGTAACATAACCAAACGTAACGTATCCGAGACTGCGGTGCAACGACGACTACTGCTGCCCCCACGAGAGCCAAGCAGAGTATAGCAGAGCAACGTAGGACCCTGAAATCGATAGAATAGCAACGTATAGCACAAAAGTCAAAGATATCCCGACAGAATATAACCAAACCTTGAATAATCCAACGTAGCATGATTCAATCGAACTTGCCTCTACCACTATTCCTGGCGTCCGCAGAAGCAGGGCGTGGTAGCGCACAGTACAGCGCAGAAGCACATAAAAGAGCAGTGTTCTGCGTCCGCAGAAGCAGGGCGTGGTAGCGCACAGTACAGCGCAGAAGCACATAAAAGAGCAGTGTATACCATAAAAGTCGAAGCTATCCTAACCCAACGCAGCGTAACCTAACGTCAGTACACGTACACTAACTTAACATAACATGCCGCGACCCCTACTGCTGGCCACCTGAGAGTCGAGCCGGGTATAGTAGAACAAAGCAGAGCACAGAAATCCAGCGTAGGTCGGTGGACACCGCAAACGTCAAAGCCTTCCTGACCAAATCTAACCAACCCTAACCAAACCAAACGTAACCAAACAAAACGACACGTGCCGCGACCACTATTGCTGGCCTCCCCAGAGAGAAGCAGGACATATTAGAGCAGAGTAGAGCTCACATATCTCCCGTGTAGCAGTGTATAGCGCAAAAATCAAAGTTAGCGTGCCCTAACCTGACCAAACGTGACGTAACCAAACGTTACTTATCTCGTCGTATCGTCCCGAGACCGCTATTTCTGGCCCTCGCAGAGCCAAGCAGAACACATTGGAGCATAGTAGATCGCAGAAATCAACCGTACAGTAGTGTATAGCACAAAATGCAAGCTATCCTATCCTAACCAGTCAAAACGTAACGTAATCGACCGTAGCATAACGGAACCTAACGTGCCGAGACCACTATTGCTGCCCTCGCCAGAGCCAGGTAGTTGATATTGGAGCAATGTAGAGCGCAGAAATCCACAGACTGGCGGTGTGTAGCACAAAAGTCAAAGCTATCCTAAATTAACCCGACCGAGCGTAACATGACAGTAAGTAATATTTCGCAACTTAACGTGCCGAGACCCCTATTGCTAGACCCTACCGAGGCAATCAGAGCAAGTTCGAGCACAGTAGAGCGCAGGAGTCCTACGCATATTTGTGCATAGTACAAGAGTGAAATCTATCCTGGTTAAACTTATCCGAACCTAACCTAACCGAACGTAACCTATCTCATCATAACGTGCAGAGGCCACTATTGCTGGCGTTGCCAGTGCCAAGATGAACACATTAGTGCGCAGTAGAGCGCTAAAATCCACCGGACGGCAGTGTATGGCACACTAGTCAAGGCTACCCTATCCAAACCTAACGAAACATAGGATATGCATACGTAACGTAACTCAACCTAACGTGCCGAGGCCACTATTGCTGACCTCCCCACAGACAAGCAGAAGCCAGTAGAGCAGTGCAGAGCGCAGATATCTACCGAATGACAGCGTACAGCACAATAGTCGTCCTATCCTAACCAAACCAGACATATCATAACCAAACGTACTGAAACTCAATCTAACGTGTGGCGACCACTTTTACTGGCCATCCAAGGGTCGTGCTGAGTATAGTACGGCTCGGTAGAGCGCACAAACTCGCAGAATAGCAGTGTATAGCAGGTGAGACAGTTCTATCCTGTCCTAGCATAACCAAACCTAACATAATCAAGCGTAATCTAACACAACTTAACGTGCCGAGATCGCTATATCTAGCCTAAGCAGAGCCAAGCAGAATATACTAAAGAGTAGTAGAACGTAGAAACCGACCGCATTGCCGTGAACGGCACAAAAGCCAAGGATACCCTGGTCATACCTAGCCAAACCTGACACAACCGAACGTAACAAAGCTCAACCTAACGCTCCGCGACCACTACTTCTGGCGTCCCGACAGACAAGCGGAATATGGTAGAGCACATTCGGGCAAAGAGATCCACCGCACTTTAGTGTACAGCACAAAAGTCGAAGAAGCCCTATCCTAAGCCAAAGGAACCTAATCAACCCAAACGTAACATAACAATATATAACGCTCTGCCGCCACATTTTCTGGATTCACCAGATCAAAGCAGAGCATATTACATCACAGTGCAGCTCAGAAGTCCACCGAATATATCTGTGTAGCACAAAAGTCATAGATATCCTGACGAAGCCTGACCTAACCTAACTTAATCCAGCGTAGACTAACAGAACGTAAAGTGCCGATACCAATATTGATGGCCCTCCCAAAGCCAAGCTGAACACATTAGAGCACAGTGGATAGCAGAAATCCAACGAGTAGCAGAGTACAGCAAAAGAGTCAAAGCTACCCCCTTCTAACCTAACCACTTGTAACACATCAAAACCTAACCTAATTCCACCTTACCGCCCTACACCACTATCCCTGGTCAGCAAAGAGCCAAGCAGAATATACCAGTGCACAGTAGATCACAGAAATCCGCGGCGTTGCACTGTAGAACAGAAAATTAGAGATAACGTAACCTAACCTGACCTAACATAACCTAGCCAAACGTAGCCTAACTCAACATAACCTGCCGATACAACCATTACTGTCCTCCACGGAGCCAAGCAGAACATAATAAAGCACAGCAAAGCGCAGAAATCCACCGCATTTCTGTGTACAGCACAAAAGTCGAAGATATCCTATCCTAACTCAAACAAACGTAACCTAACCAAACGTAACATAATTCTATATAACGCGCCACGGTCACAGATTCTGTCCTCCCCAGAGCAAAGCAGAGCATACTAAATCACAGTGGAGCGCAGAAATTAACCGAAAATCAGTGTGTAGCCCGAAAGTCAAAGCCATCCTCTCCTAACCTATACAATCGCAGCACAACCGAGCGTAACCGAACGCAACCGAACGTGCAGCGACCACGGTTGCTGGTCTCCCCGGAGTCGAGCAGCGTATAGTCGTGCAAAGTAGAGCGCAGGAACCCGCCGAATAACAGTCTATCCCAAGACCGTCAAACCTAACCAAACCCAGCCAATAGAAACATAGCCTAACCAAAAGAATCACAGCTCAGTCAAACGCGCCCAGCCCACAATTGCTGTCCTCCCCAGAGCCAAGGCGGGAGTATTAGAGCACAGTATACGGCAGAGGTTCACCGAACAGCAGTATATAGCACAAAAGTCCATGCTATCCCCTCCTAGCATCACCAAACGTAGCATATACCAAACTAACGAGCCGGGCCACTGCTACTGCTCTCGCCAGAGTCTAGCACAGTATACGAGAGCAATGTAGAGTGCAGATATCCGCCGAAAGCAGTGTATTGCACAAAAGTCAAGGACATCCTGACCAAACCTGTCCATACCTAACGTAACCAAACGTAGCGTATCAAAGCGTAACATCCCGACACCATTACTGCTGGCTCTCCCAGAGCCAAGTTCAAAATATTAGAGCACAGTTCAGGAATGCGCCGAACGGCAGTGTATAGCAAGAAAAAGTCAAAGCTATCCCAGCTACCCTAACCAAACGTTACACAGCCAAACGTAGCGTAAGTCAAACTAACGTGCCGTCACCACTATTATTGGCCTCCGCAGATTCGATGAGAGTATGGTAGAGCAATGTAGAGCGCAGAAATCCGCCGCACTACGGTGTAAGGCATAAAAGTCATAGACACGGGAACCTAACCTAGCCAAACGTAATGTAACCGAACGTAGCTTATCTCTGCCTATCGTGCCGAGGACGCTATTGCTCGCTCCCGCAGAGCTGAGCAGAATGCGCTAGAGCACAGTAGAGCGCGGAGAGCCACCGCATTGCAGTGTACAGCGCAAAAATCGAAGATACCCTGACATAGCCTTCCATAACCTAACCTAACCAAACGCAGCATAACTCAACGTAACTTGTCGAGACCACTATTGCTGTCCTCGCCAGGGCCAAGCAGAATGTATTAGAGCAGAGCAGAGCGCAGAGGTCCGCTGTACAACTGTGTACAGTACGAAAGTCAAAGCAATCCTAACCGAACCTAGCAAAACCCAGCCTAACCGAAACGAACCTATCCAAACTTAACGGGCCGAGACAACTACTGCTAGCTTACCTAGCGCCAAGAAGGGCATATTAGAACACAGCAGATCGCTGAAATTCACGGGGAGCAATGTATAGCACTGAAGACAAGAGCATCCTATCCTAACATCACCGAAAGGAACACAGCCAAACGTAGCGTAGCTCAACCTAACATGGCGAAACCACTATTGGTGGTATCCACAGAGCAAAGCAGAGTATGCTAGAGCACTGTAGATCACAGGAACCCACCGAAAAGCGGTGTATAGCGCGAAATTCAAAGCCGCCCCGACGAAACTTAACCTAACCTCTTCTAAAAAAAAAACATAACTCAGCCTAACGTGCCACGGCCAGTATCGCTCGCCTCCCCAGAGTCTAGCAGAGTGCAGTAGAGCAATGCTGAACGCATAAATCCACGTAGTAGCAGTATATAGCGCAAAAGAAAAAGGAATCCTGGCAAAAACATCCTAACATCACCTAACGAAACGTAGCCTAACAAAACATAACGATCCAAGTCCACAGTTGCTGGCCTCCCAAGAGCCAAGCAGGAAATATTAGAACGCAGTAGAACGCACAAATCGGAGAATAGCTGTGTACAGCAGAGAAGCTTAAACTATCCTATCATAACCTCACCAAACGTAACATAACCGAACGGAGCATAGCACAACCTAACGTGACCGGGACACTGTCCTTCCCGGATCCAATCAGAACATACTGGGTTCACTAGTGAGCAGAAGTCCAACGTATAGCAGTGTATAGCGCAAGAGTCAAAGCTATCCCATCCTTAAATATCCCATCAAAACATAATGAGGCATAACAGAGCTCAACCTGACGAACCGCGACCTCTATTGCTGGCCTGCCCATGGTCGAGCAGAACATATTATAGGACAGTACAGCGCTGAAATATACAGAATCGCAGTGCTCAGCACAAAAGTCATAGCAATCCGAACCTAGCCCAAGCTAACGTAACCAAACCAAACGTGGCCAAACTCAAAGCAACGTGCTGCGAACACAGTTGCTCGCCTACCCAGGGCCAAGCAGAACATAGTAGAGCACAGTAGAGCGCAGAAATCCGTGGAGAGAAGCGTATATCAAAAAAGTCTAAGCTATCCTTTCCTTCCCTCACCACACGTAACATACCGAAACGAAGCCTAGCCCAACCTGACGTGCCGAGGCCACAATTGCTGGCCTCCCCTGCGCCAAGCAGAATATAATACAGCAGAGCAGACCGCAGAAATCCACCGCATTGCAATGTATAGCACAAAAGCCATAGACGTCCAAACCTAACCTCTACTATACCTAACCAAACCAAACGTAACATATCTCAAAGTAACTTGCCGCGGCCATTGCACAGGGTATCGCCAGAGCCAAGCAGAACGTAGTAGAGGGCTGTAGATCACAGGAATCCATCGAATAGCAGTCTACAGCACGAAAGTCAAAGCTACCCTAATCAAACATAACATAACCCAACCCAACCAAATACAACATAACCCGACGTATCGTGCTACGACCACTGTTACACGAACCCCCTGAGTTGGGCAGAGTATAGTAGAGCAATGCGGATCGCAGAAACCCACCGAGCAGCTGTGTATATCGCAAAAGACAAAAAAATCATAATCAGACCATGCTATCCTAACCTAACAAAACGTATCATAGCTCAACCCAACGTGCCGAGACCACTATTGCTGGCCTACCCAGAACCAAGCAGAGAGTAGTGGAACACAGTAGGGCGCAGATGTCCGCGGACTATCGTGTACACCGCAAAAGACGAGGCTATCGTTTCCCAAACTCAACAAACGTAGCATAACCTAACGTAGCATGGCGCAAGCTGTCGTGCCGAGACCACTATTGCGACACCCTACGCAGCCAAGCCGAATATACTGAAGCACAGAAGGGCGCAGAAATCCACCGTATTTCTGTGAATAGCACAAAGGCCGTAGATATCCTGACATTACCTGACCAAGCCAAACCCGACCGAACGCAGCATAGCACAACATTACCTGCTGCGACCGCGCCTCCTGTCCACCACAGAGCCAAGCAGAACAGCAGTAGTATGTGCAGTAGTACAGCACAGTTGATCACAGAAACCCACCGAACAGCAGCGTACGGCACAAAAACCTAAGCTGTTTCATCCTAACACTACCAAACTTAGCATAAGCAAATATAGCGGAGCTCAGCCTAACGTGCCGAGACAACACGAGTTGGTCTCCCCAGAGACAAACAGAGCATATTAGAGAACACTAGATTGTAGAAATCCACCGAAGAGCAGTGTATAGCACAAGAGTCATAGCAATCATATCCTAATACATCCAAACTCAACATAACAAAACGTCACATAACAAAGCCTAGCGTGCCGCGAACACTACTGCTGGCCTACACAGGGCAGAGCAGAATATGGTAAAGCAGTGTCGATCGCAGGAATCTTCCGTATAGCAGTGTACAAAAGGGAAGTCAAGGATAACCTGACTGAACTTAACCTAAAATGACCTAACCGTACGTAAAATATCCCAAACTAACTTGCCGAGACCACTATTCCTGGCCCCGCAAGTCCAAGCAGAATATGCTACAGCACAGCAGAGCGCAGAAATCAACGGCATTGCAGTGTGTAGCACAAAAGTAAAACGTATCCTGACCTAACCTGACCTATCCTGACCTAACCTAACCTCTCCGAACGAAGTGTATTTCAATGTAACGTGACGAGTCCAATGTTGCTGGCCTCCCAAAGGACAAGAATATCATGTTAGAGCACATTAGAAAGCAGTAATCCACCGAAGAGCAATGTATAGCGCAAGAGTCAAACCTATCCTAACCAAATATAGGCTAACCTAAACTAACCAATCATAACATATCTCAACCTAACGTGGCACGGCCACTATTTCTCGCCCCCACAGAGCCGTGCGGAGTATAGTAGAGCAATGTAGAGTGCCGGAATGCGCTGAATAGCAGTGTATAGCACAAAACTCAAAGAAATCCTAACAAGACCTGCCCAACCTAGCCAAACGACACGTAACCCAACTCAACCTCACCAGCCGAGACCACTACTACTTGTCACCACATAACGAAGCACAGCATATTAGAGCACTCTATAGCGCAGAAATCCTCCGAATAGCAGTGCATAGCACAAAAGTGAGAGTAGCCTATCCTAACCTAGCCAATAGTAACATTCCCAAAAGTAAGCTTATTTAACCTAGCATGACGAGACCACTATTGCTGGCTTCCGCAAAGGCAAGCAGAATGTACTAGGGGCAGTAATGCGCAGAGATCCAACGAATTGCAGTTTATAGCGAAAAGGTCAAAGATAACCTAGCCATACCCGACGTGACATAACTTAACCAATCGTAGCCCAACTCAAGATAGCGAGCCGCGACCACTATTTCTGGCCACCCCAGGGCCATGCAGAATACAGTAGGGTACATTGGAGTGCAGAAATCCACCGAAAGTCGGTGTAGAGCTCGAAAGTCAAAGGTATCCGAACCTAACCAGGCCCAACCTAACCAAACCAAACGTAGCGTAGATCAACATAACGTGCCGCAACCACTGCTGCTGTCATCACAGGAACCAAGCAGAACATACTACAACACTCTATATCACAGAAATCTATCGAAAAACAGTTTATAGCTCGAATGGCAAAGCTAACCTTACCAAACTTAACCTAACCTAGCCAATCGAAACGTAACATAGCCCATCCTAACGTGCCACATCCACAATTGCTGGCCACCCTAGAGTCGAGCAGGTTATAGTAGAGCAATGTGGAGCGCAGAAATCCACCGAACATCAGTGTATGGCACGATAGCCAAAGTTACCCTATCCCAACTGAAACAAACGTAACGCAACCAAACGCAACCAAATACAACCTAACATGCCTACACCACTGTAGATAGCCACACCACCGTCAAGCAGTGCATAACAAAGGAGAGTTGAGCGCAGAAGGCCAAAGAATGGCAATGTACAACATAAGAGTCAAAATATCTTAACCAAACCCAGACTACATTGCTTAACCAAACGTAACCAAACCCAGACCGAACGTGCCGAGAACGCTACTGCTTGCATTCCAGAGCCAAGCAGAGTATGTTATAGCACAGTAGAGAGCAGAAATTCACCGAGCAACAGCGTACAGCACAAAAGTCAGATCCATCCTCTCCTAAACTAGGCAAATGTGACATAACCGAACGTGATCTATCCCAGCCTAACGTGGCGATACAAATATTGCTGTCCTCCGCAGAGCCAAGCAGGGAATATTAGGGCAATGTGGAGCACAGAAGTCCGCGGCGCTGCAGTGTTAAGCACAAAAGTCATAGGTATCCTAAGCAAACCAGACCCAACCTAACCCAAGCAAGCGTAGCCGAGCTCAACACAATGTGCCGAGATAACTATTGCTGTCTTTCACATATACAAGCTGAGCATATGAGGTCACAGCAGAGCGCTGATATCCACCGAGTAACAGCGTATAGCACAAAGGTCAAAGCTACCCTCTCCTACACTAGCCAGACGTAACATACCCAAACGTAGTCTATCTCAAGCTGAGGCGCCGAGACCGTAACTACTGGCCTCCCCAGCATAGCGCAATAGATTTGGGCAATGTAGAGCGGTGATATCCAGCAACCAGCTGAGTATAGCTAAAAAGTCGAAGTTAACCTATCCTAACATACTCAAACGTAGCAAAGCCAAACGGAACCTGGCATACCCTAACGAGCCGAGACCACTATTACCGGAAGCCGCAGAGCCATGCAGAACACAATAGAGCACGGTAGAGCGCGGAAAGCCACCAAATAGCAGCGAATCGCACAAATGTCGAATATACCCTAACATTAACTGACCTAACCTGACCTATCCAAACGAAGACTATCTAAACCTAACGAGACTGGGCCACTATTGCTGGCCTCCGCATATCGAGGCAGAGCGAATTTGAACACAGCAGAGGGCAAAAGTCTACCGAACAGCTGTACGTAGCACAAAAGTCAAAGCTATCCTCTCCAACCCTAACCGAGCTCAACATATGCAAACGTAGCCTAACCAAGCCTAGCGTGCCGTGACCACAACTCCTGTCCTCCACAGAGTCGAGTAGAGTATTGTAGAGCACAGAAGAGCGCAGGAATCCGCCAAATAGCAGTGTATAGCACAAAATTCATGGTTAACATATTCTAACTTAACAAAGCGTAAAATAACTGAACGTAGTACAACCAAACCTAACGTGCCGAGACCACTATTGCTGGCCTCCGCAGAGCAAAGCAGAGCATATTAGACAACAGCAGAGGGCAGAAATCCACCGAATAGGAGCGCACAGTACAGGAGCCTGAGCAGACCTATACTAACGTTGCCAAACGCAGCAATACCAAACGTACCCTAACACAACCTGACGTGCCACGACCGCTATTACGGGCCTCACGAGAGCCAAGCAGATTGTGATAGAGCACTGTATAGCGCAGAAGTCCACAGAATTGCAGTGTGCAGGACAAAAGCGAAAGATACCCTAACCCAACGCAATGTAACCTGACTTAACCAAACGTAACATGTCTCAACCTAAGGTGAAGCGACTACAATTGCTGGCCTCTACAGATCCCATTGGAGCATATTAGAGCACAGTAAGGCGCAGAAGTCAACCGAATAGCAGAGCATAGCACAAAAGGCAAAGCTACCCTGTCCTAACCGAACCAAACGTAACGTAACCAACCGAAGTGTAAGTCAACCTACAGTGCCGAGACAACTATCGCTGGCATCCCGAAAGTCAGTCGGAGCATATTACAGCGCAGTAGAGCACAGAAATCCGCCGAAACTCAGAGCATAGCACCGAAGTCAAAGCATCTCTGTCCGAACGTAACCGTACGTAGCATAACCAAACGTAACCTAACCGAAACCAACATGCCGTGACCACAATTGCAGGAATCAGCAGAATGAAGCAGAATATACTAGAGCATAGCAGAGCGCAGGAATTAACCGCATTGCGGTTCATATCACAAATGTCAAAGACATCCTGGCCAAACCTAGCCAAACCTAACCTGACGGAACGGAAATTATCTCAACCTGTCGTGCCGCGACCACTATTGCCGGCATGCCCGGAGTCGAGCAGGGTATAGTAGAGCAATGTAGAGCGCACGTGTCCACCGTATAGTAGTGTACAGCGCAAAAGACAAAGAAAACGTGACGAAACGTAACCTAATATAATATAACCAAACGTACCGTAAGCGAAACTTTCGTGCGGCGACCGCTATTTCTGGCGTACCCAGGGACATGCAGAATATGATAGAGCACAGCAGGATGCAGATGTCCATAGGGTAGCGCTGCTGAGCGCAGGAGTCTAAGATATCCTTACATAACACGACCTGCCCTAACCTAACCGAACGCGATATAACCATACCCGTCGTGTCACTTTCGACATTGCGGGCATCCACAGAGTCAAGCAGAGCATAATAGGGGAGAGTAGGGCGCAGAAATACATAGAATCGCAGTGCATAGCGGAAAAGCCGAAGCTTTGTGAACCTAACCAAAGGTAACGTAACCCAGCAAAACATAGCCCATCTCAACCTATCGTGCCGAGACCCCTATTACTGGCATCCCCAGAGACCAGCAGGAAATACTAGAGCACAGTGAAACGCAGAAATCCACCGCAATGGAGTGTAAAGCACAAAAGTCATGGATATCCCAACCTAACCACACCCAACCTGGCCGAACCGAACTTAGCTTAACTGGACACAACGAGACGACACCACTATTTCTGGCCTTCCATGAGCCTGTCAGAGCACATCAGATGAGAGTGGAGCGCAGAAATCCACCGAACGCCAGTGTAGACCGCAAAAGTCAAAGGTATCCTAACCCAAATCAAATAAACCTAACTTAACCAAACGTAAAATAACACAACCCATCGCGCCGCGGCCACTATTTCAGGCCTCCGCAGAGTAGAACAGGGCATATAAGATCACAGTAGAGAACAAAAATCCGCCGCATCCTGGTATAAGACGGAGAACTCGAAGATATCCTAACGAAACCCGTTCTAACCTGACCGAACAGGACGTTACCTATCTTAACATAACTTGTCGGGACCACTATTGCTGGCCTTCCAAGAGCCAAGCTGAACATATTAGAGCAGAGTAGAGCGCCGAAGTCCACCGACCAGCAGTGCACAGCACAAAAGTCAAAGGCATCCTAACCAAACATAGCCTAACGTAACATAACCAAACGTAACATAACAAAAACTATCACTCCGCGACCACTATTGCTGGCGCTCTCAGTGATAAGCACAATATGATAGATCACAGTAGAGTGCAGAAGTCCATAGGATAGCAGTGTTGAGCTCAAAAGTCAAAGATATCATAACCTTACCCGACTGACCTAACATAACCGAACGCAGTATGACTGAACCTGACGTACCGCGGCCAGTATCGCTGGCCTCCTCAGAGTCGATCAGAGCATATTAGAGGAGAGTATAGCACTGAAATCTGTAGAATAGAAGTGTACAGCACAAAAGTGATGGCTATCCAACCCTAACACATGCTAACGTAACCAAGCCACACGTAGCCAAACACACCATATCGTGCCGCAAACATTATTCCTTGCCACCGAGGTCCAAGCAGAGTATAGTAGAGCCCAGTCGGGCCCAGAAATCCTACGAATAGCAGTGAACAGCACGAAAGTAAAAGATAACCTGACTGATCTTAACCCAACCTAACCTAATCAAACGTATTGTAACTCGACATATCGTGACGAGACCAATATTGCAGGCCTCCTCAGAACCAAGCAGAGCACATTAGAGCTCGTTAGAGCGAAAAAATCCACCAAAAATCAGTGAATAGCACCAAAGTCGAGGTAGGCTGTACTAACCTAGCCAAACGTAACATATCTGAACGTGGCCGAACACAACCCTATATGGCGGGATAACTATTGCTGGTCTCCTCAGAGACAAGCAGAATGTACTACAGCACAGAAGAGCGCAGGCATCCGCTGCATTTCAGTGATTGCCTCAACAGGCGTAAGTACCCTAACCTAACCTGGCATAACCCAACCTAACCAAGCGTAGCATATATAAACATTACGTGCCGCGACCACTGCCCCTGGCCTCCCCAGAGCCAAGCAGAATGTAGTATAGGACAGTATACAACAGAAATCCGCGGAATAGTAGTGCATAGCACAATAGTCGAAGAGGTATACCCTAACCTAACCTGGCATAACCCAACCTAACCAAGCGTAGCATATATAAACATTACGTGCCGCGACCACTGCCCCTGGCCTCCCCAGAGCAAAACAGGACGTACTAGAGCGCACTACATCCCAGGAATCGACCGAATAGCAGTGTAGAGCGCAAAAGTGAAAGCTACCCTATCCTCGTATATTCAATTCTAACATGAGCAAACGTAACACTGTTAAACCTAACGTACCGCGATCATCATTGCTGGGACCCACAGAGTCGAACAGGACATATTGGAGGACAGTAGTGCGCAGAAGTCCATACAATCGCAGTGAATATCGCAATAGTCAAAGAAATACCAACGAAGCCTTCCTGACCAATCTCATCGCATCGTAACATAACTCAACCTAGCGTGCAGAGACCACCACTACTGGCCACCCCAGAGCCAAGCAGAACACATTAGAGGTGAGTAGGGTGATGAAGTCCATAGAACGTCTGTATATAGCAAAAAATGCAAAGCTATCCTAACCTGACACAAACTATCATAACCTGACCAAACGTAACCTAGCTCAAACTCGCCTGCCGAGACCACAATTGCTGGTCTCTCCAGATCCCACATGAGCATATTAAAGCACAGTAGAGTGCAGAAATCCACCGAGTAGCAGTGCATAGCACAAAAGTCGTAGATATCCCTTCCCAACCTAACCAAACGTATCATAAGCAAACGCAGCCAAGTCCAACCTAACGTGCCTAGACCAATAATGCTGGCCTCCCGATCGCCAAGCAGAACGTATTAGAGGAAAGCAGAGCGCAGGCGCCCATAGAATTGCAGTGTACAGCAGAAAAGGCAAGGCCATCCCAACCAAAGCTAGCCTAACCTGACATGTCAAACGTGGCACTACAAGAAATATCGTGCCGCGACAGCTATTGCTGGCCACCCCTGAGTCGAGCAAAGCATAGTAGAGCAACGAAGGGCGCAGTAATCCTCCAAATAGTAGTGATAAGCACAAGAGTCAAAGCTATCCTATCCGAGCTTAAGAAGACATAAAATAACTATACCTTACCTGACTCAACCTAACGTGCAAACAATACCATTGTTTACCTCCCCAGAGCAAAGCAGAATATACAAGAGGCCAGTAGATCACAGATGTCCGCCGCAATGCAGTGTAAAGTAGAAGAGTCAAAGATATTCTAAACTAACCTGGCATAACCTGATCTAACCGAACGTAGCATATCTCAAAATGACATGCAGAGACCGCCGTTGCTGTCCCTCCCGGGATGAAGCTGAATGTATCAGAGTGCAGTAGAGCGCAGGAAACCACCGAATAGCTGTGCATAGCGCGAAAGTCGAAGCTATCCTAGCCTAAACTAAGCTAACATAACATAACCAGGCGTAACCTAACTAAATCAATCGTGGATAGACCGCTAGTGCTGACCTCCCCAGAGCCCAGCAGAATATACTAGAGCAGAGTAGAGCGCAGCAATACACCAAAAAGCAGTTTATAGCACAAAAGTCTAACCAATCCTCTACTAACATAACCAAACGTAACATAACCAAACAGAACCTAACTCAACCTGTCGTGCCACAACCTACATTGCTGGCCTCACGGGAGCCAAGCATACTGTGATGGAGCACTGCTGAGCGCAGAAGTGCATAGAATAGCTGTGTGTGGCACAGAGGCCAAAAACACAATAACCTAATCCAACGTAACCTAACCTAGGCAAACGTAACCCGTCTAGAAGCCAACCCGAAGCAACCACTGTTGCTGGACTCCCCAGTGCCAAACAGAACATTCTAGAGGAGAGTATGTCACAGAAATCCATTGAATCGCAGCGTATGGCAGAAGAGTCAAAGCTATCCGAACCTAACCCATGCTAGCGTAACCAAACCAAACGAAACGTAACCCAAACTGACTTGCCGCGACCACAACTTCTGGCTTCCCCACAGCAAAACACAGAATACTAGTCGACTGCAGAGCGAAGAAATCCACCCAAATGCTGCGCAGATCCCTAAGGTCAAGAATATCCTGTCTTAACACAACCGTTCGTAGCATTACCAGACGTAACCTAACACAACATAATGTGCCATGACCAGTATTGCTGGCCTCAACAGAGCCAAGCAGAGCATAATAGGAGAGAATAGCGCGTAGGAGTCCAAAGAATCCCAGTCTAGAGCATAAGAGCCGAAGCCACGCAAACGTAGCCAAAGCTAACGTAATATAACCAAACGTAACCTATCCCAACCTATCGAGCCGAAGCCAATATTTCTGGCCACCCGAGAGCCAAGCAGGACATATTTGAGCACAGTGGACAGCACAAATCCACCGAATAGCAGCGTGCAGCACAAAGTAAAAGCTATCCTAGCCTAACCGAATCATGCATAACGTAACCAAACGCAACATAACTCTACCTAACGCGTCTAGACCACTGTTGCTGACATTACAAGGGCGAAGGAGAATATCCTAGAGCACAGTGGAGTGCCCAAATCCGCCGCATTGCAGTGCAAGGTACGGAAGTGAAGGATATCCTGACCAAACCTGATCTAACCTAACCTAACCAAACGTAACATAACACAACCTAATGTGCCGCGACCACTATGGCAGGCGCCCCATGGAAAGCAGAATATGATATAGCACAGTAGAGCGCAGAAGTCCGTAGAATTGCTGCGTTGGGCACAGAAGCCAAAGCCATTCTAACGTAACCCAACATAAAAAAGCATTGACAAACGTAATCAAACTCAACCTGTCTTTACGCGACCAGTATTGCTGGACTTCACAGAGCCAAACAGAGCATGATGGAGCGCAGAAATCCATAGAATCGCAGTGTATAGAAAAACAGTCTAAGCTGTTCTAGCCAAACATGTCAAAGCATAGCATAGCCAGACGTAACATTACTCAACCGAACGTACCTAGACCACTATTGCTGACTACCACATAGCGAAGCAGAGCACGTTAAGGTAGAGTATAGCGCAGAATTCCATAGATCTGCAGTGATTGGCAGAAAAGTCGAAGCTATCCATACCTAACACAACCAGCCTAACCTAACGAAACGGAGAATAACTCAACATAACGTGGTGCGACCACTACTGCTGGAACCCTAGCGCCATGCAGGATATAGTAGAGCGCAGTAGAACGCAGAAAGTAACCAAATAGCAGTTTATAGCACAAAAGTCGTAGATATCCTGACATAACCTGACATAAATTGACCTAGCCGAACGTAGACTGACTGAACCCATCGAGCATAGCCCACCATTGCTGGCCTACCCAGAGCCATGCAGAACATATTATATCTCAGTAGAGTGCGGAAATACACCAAATAGAAGTACATAGCACAAAAGTCAAAGCCATCCTAGCCATACCTTTCCTGACCTAGCCTAACCAAACGTACCCTAACTGAAACTAACGTGCCGAGACCACTGTTGCTGTTTTCCCAGAGCCAATTGGAATATGCTAGAGCACAGTAGAGCGCATAAATCGACCGCATTACACTGAATAGCACAAATGTCAAACGTATCCTGACCTAAACTGAACAATCCTAACTTAACCAAAATCAGCATGACTCAATATAATGTTCCGAAACAAGTTTTGCTGGACTGCACAGAGCCGAGCAGAGCATAGTGGAGCGCAGGGATCCACATAATCGCAGTGTATATCGGAACAGTCAAAGGCACCCTAACATAACCCAAACAAATCTAACCTAACCAAACGTATCTCAGTGAAACCTAACTCGCCGCGGCCACTATTTCTGGCCTTCACAGAGCAAATCGGAACATATTAGATCACAGTAGAGCGCAGAAATCTACCGAATGGCCATGGAGAGCGCAGAACTCGGAGCCATCCTAGCCTAACCTAACCAGACGTAGTATAACTAAACCTTTCGAGCCAGCACCACAATTGCTGGCCACCATGGAGTGATGCAGATCATATTAGAGCACTGCGGAGCGCAGAAGTCCACCGAATATAAGCGTACGGAACGAAAGTCAAAGTCACCCCAGCCAAACATATACCAACCTCAACTAACCAACGGAACCAAACATAATCTATGGTGCCACGACCAATATTTCCGGCCTCCCACGTGTGGAGCAGTGTATAGTAGAGCAGTGTAGAGCGCAGATGTCCATAGAATAGCAGTGCATAGCAGAAATGACGAAGCTACCCAAGCCTTACCATAGCTGACGTAACATAGCCGAACGTCGCATATCTCAAACAAACTTGGCGAGACCATTATTTCTGTCCTTCCGAAAGCCTAGCGGAACATACTAGAGCACAGTAGAGCGCAGAAATCCACCGCAATTCAGTGTGCAGTGCAAAAGTTAGAGACATTCTATCCTAGCCCAAACGAACCTAACATAGCATAACGCCCCGCACCCACTATTTCTGGCCTCCACTGAGCAAGGCAGAGCATATTAGATTGCAGCTGTGCACAGAAAGCACCCGTATAGCAGTTAACAGCACTAAAGTCAAGGTCACCGTAGCCTAACCTAAGCAAGCATAACATAATCAAACGTAACATAACTGAACGTGACGAGCCTAGACCATTGTTACTGACCTCCACAGAGCCTATCACAGTATACCGGAGCACAGTGGAGCGCAGAAATCCGCCGCATTGCAGTGTAAAGCAGAAAAGTCGAAGCTATGCTAACCTAACTTGTCCTAACTTAACCTAACCAAACGTTGCGTAACTCAACATAACGAGCCGATACCACTATTGCTGTGTTTCGCAGAGACAATATACCAAACGTTGCGTAACTCAACATAACGAGCCGATACCACTATTGCTGTGTTTCGCAGAGCCAATCTGACCATGTTAGAGTGCCTTAGATTGCAGAAATACGCTGAGTGGCAGTGCATAGTACATAAGTGAAAGCTCTCCTCTCCTAACCTAACCAATCCTAACATACACAAAGGTAAAATATCCGAAATTTACGTGCAGCGACCTCCGTTGCTGGCCACCTCAGAGACGAGCAGAGTATAGTATGGCACTGTAAACAGCAAAAATGCATCGAATGGCAGTGCTTACCACAAATGTCCAAGCTACCATCTCCTAACGTAACCAATCGTAACATGCCCAAGCGTGACTAGATTCAACAGTACGTGCCGCGACCGCTGTTGCTGGCCTCGCCAGAGCCAGACCGAACATATTATAGGAGATTCGACCGCCGAAATACACATAATCGCAGGGTACAGCAGAAAAGTTGAAGCTGTCCAGACCGGACCCAAGCAAACGTAACGCAGCCAAACGTGACCTAACACATCCTAACCTGGCGCGGCCACAATTTCCGGTCTCCACGGAGCCAAGCAGTACATACTAGAGCATAGTAGCGCGCTAGCAGTCACCATATAGCAGCGAATATCACAAACGTCAAGGATACTCTTACCTTGCCAGACCTAACATAACACAACCAAGTGCAGACTAAATGAACCTAACGAGCCGAGTCCAATATGCTGTGCTCCCCAACACCAAGCAGAAAATATTATAGGAGAGTGGAGCGCAGAAGTCAAAAGGATGGCAATGTATAGCAGAATGGTCAAAGCTGTCCTAACTAAGCTCAGACATGCCGAACCTATCCAAACGTAACCTAACTCAACATGACTTGCCGATACCACTGTAGATGGCATCCCTGAGCCAAGCACATCATATTATAGCACAGTAGAGCGCAAAAATCCTCAGAATAGCAGTGTATATCATAAAAGACGGATCAATCCTATCCGAACCCAGCCAAACGTTAACAAACCCAACCTAACGAGCCGAGACCACTATTGCTGGCATCCGCAGAGCCGGGCAGAATATGCCAGATCGCAGTAGAGCGTAGAAATCGACCGCATTGCTGTGCATAGCACAAAAGTCGAAGGCAACCTGACCAAACATAATCTAACCTAACCTAACTAAATGTAAATTGCAGCGATCACTATTATGTTACATTTGCGAGGATAGGTTAGTTACAGTTCTGTTAGGATAGCCATGACCTTCGTCCATACGCTGTGTTTCTATGGATTTCTGAACCGTCCTCTCCACTAGTCTGTGCAGCTCGTCTCTGGTATGGTCAGCGGTAGTGGTCACGGCACGTTAGGTTGAGTTAGGTTGCGTTTGGCTATGTTGCGCCTTGTTATGTTAGGACAGTGTAGCATTGACTTCTTTGCTACGCGCTGCTATTCGGAGAGTATCTGCTCCCTACTGTGCTCTAACATCTTCTACTTGTCTCTAGGGAGTCCAGAAACTGTGGTCTCGGCACTTAAGGTACTTTTCCGTTACGTTTGGTTAGTTAAGGTTACGCTAAGTTCGGTTAGGAGAGCTTTAACGCTCGTCCAATGCACACTTATTCGCCGGATTCCTATGCTCGTCTGTTCTCGACAACATTCTGCTCTGCCCTGTCGAAGCCAGCAGCACTTGTCTCGGCACGTTGGTTTGAGCAAAGTTAGGTTTGGTGATGAGAAGGTTTGTTAAGTTAGGATAGAGTAGTTTTTACTTTTGTGCTATTCCCGGATATTTGTTGGATTCCTGCGTTCCTCTATGCTCTAGTACGTCCTGCTCGGCTCTGGTGAGGCCAGCAATAGTGGTCTCGGCGTGTTACGTTGAGTTAGTCTACGTTTGGTTTGGTTACGTTAGGTATGGCTATGTTAGCATATCTTCGACTTTTGTGCTATAAACAGCAGTGAGGTGCTGTGCTCTAATACATTCTGATTTGCCCTGCGGAGACCAGAAACAGCTGTCCCGGCACAATGGGTAGAGATATGTAACGTTTGGTTATGTGAAGGCTGGTTTTGTTAGTATAGGGTAGTTCCGACACTTGGGCAGTACACTGCTATTCGGTGCGTTTCTGCGTTCTACTATGCTCCAGTTTGACATGCTTGGCCCTGGGGAGGCCAGTAATTCTGTTCTCGGCTAGTCAGTTTGTTATAGGGTAAGTTTGGATACGACAAGTTTGGCTACGGAAGGATAGGAAAGGTTCAACATTTGTGGTATACACTGCCATTCGGTGGATTTGCCCTATTCTCCTGTATTATGTTCTGCTATGCACTGGGGATGCCAGCAATATCTGTCGCGGAACGTTAGGTTGAGCTAGGTTACGTTCGGTTGTGTTATGATTTTTCATGTTAGGATAGTATAGCTCTGACTTTTTTGCTACACACTGCTGTCCGGTGCATTTCCGCGCTCTACTGTGCTCTAGCATGTTGTCCTTGGCACTCGGTAGGCCAACAGTTACGGTCTCGGCACGATAAGTTGAGTTAGGCTACGTTCGGTTAGGTTATGCTAAGCCAGGTTATGATAGGATATCATCGACTTTTGTGCTATGCAGTGCAATGCGGTGGATTCCTGCGCTCTGCTGTTCTCTAGTGTTTTCTGCTTGGCACTGTGGATGGCATCGATAGCGGCCCGGCACGTTTAAGTTTAACTAGGCTGCGATTGCGTGTGTTGGTATAGGTCCGGTTAAGTTAGGGTACCTTTGCCATTTTTGCTGTACACTGCAACGGCCCTGATACCTGCGCCATACCGTGCTCTAGTGTATTCTGCCTGGCTCTGTGGAGGGCGCCATTATTGCTCTCGGAACCTCAGGTTTAGTTATGTTGCGATTGGTAAGGTTGGGTTTGGTCAGGCTTGATCGTAGTAACGCCGAATTTTGTGCTGTACACTGCTATTAGGTGGATTTCTGCACACTTCTGTGCTCTAGTAAGTTCTGCTTGGCTTTGTGGAGGCCGGTGATGATGGTCTCGGCAAGTTAGTTTGAGTTATCCTACCTTCGGCTGTGTTACGTTTGGTTTGGTTAGGATAGGGTAGCTGCGACTTTTGTGCTGTACTCTGAGATCCTATGGATTTCTCCGCTCGCCCCGCCCCTAGTATGCTCCGCTTGGCTCTGGGGAGGCCAACAGTGGTGGTCTCGGCTCGAAAGGTTGAGTCAGGGTACGATTGCTTTGGTTAGGTTGGTCTAGGTTTGGTTTCGATTGCTTAGACTTTCGTGTTATATGCTCTTACTCGTTGGACTTCTGCGATCTACTGCTCTCAAATGTGTTCTGCTTGATTATAAGGAGACCAGGAACAATGGTCTCGGCACGCTGGGTTCAGTTACTTTACGTTACGTTAAGTTAGGGCGGTATAGCTTCGACCATGTGCTATACACTGCTTCTCGGTTGCTTTCTTCGCCCTACATCAATTTACTATACTCTGCTCGACTCTGGGGTGGTCAGCAATAGTGGTCGTGGCACGATACGTTCAGAGATTCTTCGTTTGGTTAGGTTACGTAGGTTTGGGTTAGGTTTGGATAGCTTTGACTTTTCAGCTATTCACTGCAGTTCCATGGATTGCAGCGCTCTACTCTGTACAATTATATTCTTTTTGGCTCTGTGCAGGCCAGCAACAGATGTCGGGGCACGATAGGTTGTGTTATGTTAAGTTTGGCTTTGATACGATTGTTTAGGTTGGGGTAGGATGGCATTGACTTATGTGCTGTACACTGTACTTCGGTGGACTTCTGCGCTCTAATCTGCTGCAGTATGTTCTGCTTGGCGCTGGGGAGGCCAGCAATATTGGCCTGGGCACGTTATGTTCAGCTAAGCTACGTCTGGTTAGGTTGGGATATGTCGGGTTAGGTTAGGATACCTTTGCATCTCTTGCTATACACAGCTGTGGGGCTGACTTCTGCGCCTTACTGCGCTCTTGTTTATTAGGCTTGGCATTGTTGAGGGCAGCAATGGTAGCCCCGGCACGTTAGGATGTGGTAAGTTGCGTATGGCTACGCTTCATTAAGTTAGGTTTGGATGGGATACCATACACTTTTGCGCTGTGCTCTGTTCGTCGGTGGATTTCTGTGCTCTACTGTGCTCTGATACGGCCCGTTTTGCTCTGGGGATTTCAGCAATGGTATGTGAAGCATGTTAGGTTCAGCTATGTTACGTATGGTCAGGTTTCGTTTGTTTGGGTTATATCTGCATGGCTTTGACTTTCTTTGCCATACGCTGCGATTCTATGGATTTCTCCGATCCAATCTTCTCTATATGTTCTGTGTGGGCCTGCTGAGGCCAACAAAAATGGTCTGGGCACGTTAGGTTAAGTTGCGTTTGGTAAGATTGGGACAGGGTAGCATAGACTTTTGAGCCATACACTGCTATTCAATCGATTTCAGCGATCTGAAATGTTGGTCCAGGAAAGTGACACTGAATTAGGTCAAGTCCGGTTACTTTACGATTGGTTTGGTTGAGACATGGTAGTTTGGACTTTTGCGCTATAAAGTGCTCTTCGGTGGATTTCTGCTCTCTACTTTGTTCTACTTCCCTCTGCTTAGCTCTGAGGACTTCAGCAATAATTGCTGTGGCACGCTTGGTTAGGAAATGTTATGTTCGATTTGGCTGGGATAGGGTAAGCTTAGTTAGTGTAGCCCTGAATTATGTGATATACACGTCCGTTCAGTGGGTTCCTGCTCTCTGCTGTGCTGTATTATGTTCTGCTTGTCTCTGGGAAGACCAGCAATAATAATCTCCGCACGTTAGGTTCAGTTATGTAACCCCAGATATGTTGCGTTTGGTTGGGTTAGGACAGGGTAGATATGACATTAGCGCTATGCACTGCTACTCGGTGGACTTCTGCACTCTTCTGTGCTCTAGTACATTCTGCGCGGCTCTGTGGAGGCCGGCAATAGTGGTCTCGGCAAGTTAGGTTGTGTTATCATACGGTGGGTTGTGTTACGCTTGGTTTGGTTCGGATAGGGTAGCTTCGACTTTTGTGCAGTGCTCTGAGATCGTATGTCTTTCTGCGCTCTACCCGCCTCTGGTATGTTGACCTTGTCTCTGGGGATGACAGCAACAGTAGTCTCGGAGCGTTGTATTGAGTTAGGTTACGATTTGTCGTGTTAAGTTTGGTTAGGTTAGGATAGTGTAGCTTTGAATTCTGAGCTATATACAGCTATTCGGCGCATTTCTGTCGTCTACTGTGCTCTAATATGCTCTGCCTTGCTCCAGGGAGTACAGAAATGGCGCCCGCATACGTTAGGCGGTGTTAGGTTAAGTTTGGCTAGGTCACGTTGGTTTTGGTAAGGTCCTGATTGCTTCGACTTTTCTTCTGTATACTGTTTTTGTGTGGACCTCTGCGACCTACTCTACCGTAACATGTCCTGCTTGGCCCTGGGGAGGCGAGCAATAGTGAAAGCGGCACGTTAGGTAGATTTAGATTACGTTCGGCTGAGGATGCCTAGGGTAAGTTTGGCCAGAATATTTTTGACTTTTGTGCTACACACTGCTGTTCGGTGGGTGTCCGCGCTCTACACTGCTATATTGCACTCTGCTTTGCTCTCGGGTGTCCTGCAATAGTGGATGCGGCTAGTTGGTATGAGTATAGTTACGTTCAGTTAGGTTGGGTTGGGAGAAGTTAGCTTTGGATACTTCTGTCTTCCGTTAGACACTGCAATGCAGCGGATTTCTGCGCTCTACTGTGCTCCAGTATATTCTGCTTGGCTCTGGGGATGCCAACAGTGGTGGTCTCGGCTCGTTGGGATGAGCTAGGTTACGATTGGTTTGGATAGGATAGCTTATGTTTGGTTGCGATTGCTTTGACTTTCGTGAAATATGGTGTTACTCATTGGACTTCTGCGATCTACTGTGCTCGAAAGTGCTCTGCTTGGCTATGGGGAGGCCAGCGGCAGTGGTCTCGGCACGTTAGGTTCAGTTATTTCACATTTGGTTATGTTAGGAAGAGGTAGTTTTGACCATGAGCTATACACTGCTACTCGGTTGCTTTCTTCGCCCTTCATCTATCAAATATACCCTGCTCATCTCTGGAGAGGCCAGCAATGGTAGTAGTGGCACGATACGTTGCGTTACTCTACGTTTGGTTATGTTATGTTATGTTAGGTTAGGTTAAGTTTGGCTAGGTCAGCACTGACCTTCGTGCCGTACACAGATTTTCGGTGGATTTCTGCTCACTACTGTGGACTGCAGTATTCTGCTTGTCTCTGTGGTGGCCAGCAACTGTGGTTGCGGCAAGTCAGGTAGAGTTATGTTACGCATGGTTAAGTTAGGTAGGGTGAGGCTATGTTGGGATAGCTCTCACAATCGGCGACTATTTGACGGAGCGCACGATCGAGTATTCCGGACGACACCCCATCGTCTTGCGTGGGACTGGCAGCGAGGTTCCACAGGGTTCGGCACTTGGGCCTATCCTCCCGGGCCTCGCGGTCGACGACGTTTTGCGTACTACCCTCCACGTGGCCTCTGCCCGACGTGTTACGCGGAGGACACGCTGGTGGTGGTCGCCGTGTGGAGCTGGGAGGGGGCCACACTGCGCGCGGAAAGCGGCGTGGCCCTCGTCGCCAATAGCATCCGGCGGCTGGGGCTTAGCATTTCTCCCAAGAAGACCGAGGCCGTGTGGTTTTGACATCGGTCCCGGTGGAAGCCGCTACAGTCGCGGATGCGCGTTGGGAATGACGCGGCCGCGGTTCGGGGCCGGATTAAATGTCTCTCTCTCGTCCTCTGCCATCATTGGATGTTTGACGAGCATTTTCTTGCAATTGAACGACGCCTGAAAATGGTAGCTGGGGCGCCGCGTCGCCTGCTCCAAACCTGGGCAGGCCAGAATGGAAGGTGCGGCGAATCTACACCAGAGTCGTTCGTCCGGTGGCCCTTTACCAGGATCCGATCTGCTCGAACGACCTGGCCGCCAGTCCGCACAGTCGGGCGGTTCTCCGGCGAATCGCTCGCGGGATGGGGTTAAGAGTCGTGCGGGGATGCCGCACGATATCCCACGATGCGGCGATAGTCCTCGCGGGTGTTCTTCTCTCCGAAATGCTTGCGTGTGGGGCGGCCGTATCTACGGATTCCTCCAGCGCGGCGGTGACGGGGCTCCAGAAGGAGGGGCCATTTCGTTGAGGTAATGTACCGACGGCCCGTGATGGTCGTTTTGCGAGCCCGGCTGAGGAAGCCGAGCAGCCGGGCGCACCGGCCGGTCAGGTCTGTGCTCCCTGTGCTAGATGCGCGGGTACGCAGCGGCAACCAACACACCTTCCGCCTGACGCAGGTGCCAACCTAGCACGGGTGCCTCGGAATGTACCTGTGTCGCATCGGGCGGGAGAGCGCTACGCAGTCACGTTCCTAGGGGGAAGTGCGGGACAAGGCGCAGCACACGCTGGAGGTACATCCGGTGTGTGCTAGCGAGCGCTGGGTACACTGTCGCGTGGTGGTACGGGACCTCTCGCCCTCCGTCGTCGTTGCTCAAATGTCGGAGGAAGTAGGAGGGTAGCGTGCGATGGCCTCCACCTGCGAGGCGGCTATGTTACGGAAGGAGGCCGCGGAGAGAGCCTGTGAGCGTAGCGCGTGCTCCACGCGCGCAGGGACGGGTAGGCTGCGACCGCGGCGTTGCTTGGCGCCACGCGTCCAGCCGGATAATTCGACGCGTTAGACCTCCGCATTCCTGAGGGGCCCTGTACATACGGCAGGGGGGACCGTCCGTTTTTCCCGTTGTACCCTGGGCCAGGGAGACCGCGCTGATGCGTTTGGGGTCCCAGCAGTTCGAGAGCCCGTGGTCCATGCGCGCGGCGCCGCGAGATAGTCACGCAGCGTCTGCAGGGTGTGCGTGCGTCGTGGTACGTCGGTATGCGTGGTGTGTGTGCCTGTAGTCGAGCCGTCTCGCGCGCATGGACATGGACGTTTCTAGTGTGAGCTCCCGCCGCGCCGGGAGGAAACTACGGTAGCGACGCGGGCGTATCCTGTTAATTGCGTCGCTGCGAAATTCAGGGTGGTCCGAAATGCGAACCGCTTGTCATCGTGGGGGTTTCAGTTGGTAAATATCCGACATTATCCCGCATCCTGCGCTAGGGTGCCCAGGTGCCTCTGGAAGGTCCTGCACGTGAAAAAGAGATAAAAAGGTATAGCTTTGACTTCTGTGCTGTACACTGCCATTCGCTGGATTTCCGCGCTCTACTGTACTCTAATGTATTCTGCTTGTATCCGTGGATGTCAGCAATGGTGGTCTCTGCGCGTTAGGTTGAGCACGGTTAGGTATGGTTCGGCTTTGTTAGGACAAGTTTGGTTGGTGTGGCCACGATTTTCATGGTATATACAGTTACTCTGTCGGTATCTGCGCTCTACTCTCCTCTAATATGTTCCGCTGGCTCTGGGAGGCCAGCAATCGTGGTCGCGGCAAGTTACTCTGTGTTATGTTTCGTTTCGCAAAGTTAGTCTGGGTTAGGTATGGACAGCTTTAACTTTCGTGCTACACACTTTTATTGTATGGACGTCTGCGCTCTACTGTGCTCTAGTATGGCCTGCTTGACTGTGAGGTGGCCAGCAACAGTGGTCTCGGCACGTAAGTTTGAGTTATGCTACGTACGTTCAGGATAGCTTGGGTCAGCTTAGGTTAGGATATCTTTGACTCTTGTGCCCTGCACTGCAATGCAGTATCTTTCTGCGCTCTACGATGCTCTACCATACTATGCTCGACTTTCGGGTGGCCAGCTATTGCGTCCGTGCCCGGTCAGGTTAATATATATCACATTAGGTTAGGAAATGTTAGCCTATGTTAGGTCAGGACATCTTTGACTTTCGTGCTGTATGCAGTTATTCGGTGGATCTCAGCGCACTAGTGTGCTGTATCATATTCTGCTTGGCCCTGGGAGGCCAGAAATGATGATCGTGTCCCGTTAGGTTTTGATATGTTACGCTCGGCTGTTAAGTGAGGTTGTGTTTGGTTAGGATAGCTTTGACTTCTGTGCTACACACAGCTATTGCGTGGATTTCCGCGCAATGGTATCATCCAATATGTTGTCAATGTCTATGGGGAGGCCATGTAGTGCGGTCGCCTTATGTTAGTTAGGTTAGGTTACGCTTGTTCTGGTCAGGATATGCTGGGTTATGTTATGGTGTCTTTGACGCTTCTGCTGCACCCTGCTGTTCGATGGATTTCTGCACCTTACTGTCCTCAAATATGTCCTGCTCGACTCTGGAGATGCCAGAAATTGTGGTCGCCGTACGTTAGGACGAGTTATGTTACGTTTGGTTACTTTAGGATGGGATATATTAGGATAGGGTGGCATTGACTTTTGTGCCGTACTCTGCAGTACGCTGGGTATCTACACGGCAGTGATCTCTAGTATGTTCTGCTAAGCTCTGGCGAGGCCGGCAATAGCGGTATCAGCATTTCAAGTCGAGACGTGCTACGACTGGTTTAGTTAGGTTGAGTCAGGTTAGTATATGGTATCATCGACTTTTATGCCGTACACTGTTATTCGGTGGATTTCTGTGATCTACTATGCTCTACTACATTCTGCTTGGCACTGGGGATCCCAGGAGCAGTCTGCGCTGCACTTTACGTTGATCTATGCAGCGATCCGTTAGGCTAGGTTGCGACAGGTTGGGTTAGGATATCTACGGCTTTGTGCTGTACACTGCATTGCGGTGGACTTCAGCTCTCTGCTGTGCTGCAGTATATTCTGCTTGGCAATTGGGAGGCCGGTAGTAGTGGTTGCTGCACGTTAGGTTGGGTATTGATACGTTGGATTATATTCGGTTAGGTGAAGTTTAAATAGGGTAGCTTCGACTTTCGCGCTATAAACTGTTATTCGATGAATTTTTGTGATCTACTGTGTTCTACTACATACTGCTTGGCTATGTGGAGCCCAGTAGCAGTGGTCGTGGCAAGCGAAGCTGTGTTATGCTGCGTTTGGGTAGGTTAAGCTTTGTCATGTAATGTTTGAATATCTACAGATTTTTTGCTATTCACTACAATGCGATGGATTTCTGCGCAGTACTGCGCCCCAATACATGCGGCTTATCTCTGTGGGCGTCATCAATAGTGGCCTCGTCATGTTAGGATGTGCTATGTTGCGCTAGGTTATGTTACGTTTGGCAATGTTGGAGTAGGCTATCTTGACTTTTGTGCTATTCACTACTATTCAGAGCATTTATGAGCTCCACGTTGCTCTACTACACGACTTATCGACTCTGGGGATTCGAGCAGTAGCGGTGGCTGCACGCTAGGTTGAGTTAGGTTACGTTTGGATATGTTAGCTTTGTTTACGCTTGGTAAGGATAGCTTTGACTTTCGTGCTATACACTGTTATCCGGTGGATCTCTGTGATCTACTGCGATCTACTACATTCTCCTTGGCTCCGGCGATACCAGAAGCAGTGGTCGTGGAATGTCGTGTCGAGTTATGCTTCGTTCGGTTAGGTTAAGTTAGGTCAGGTAAGGTTGGGATATCTTCCACTTTTGTGCTATACACTGCTAGTCTGTGGATTTCTGCGCTCTACGTTACTCTACTATACTCTGCTTCACTGAGGGGAGACGAGCAATAGTGGTAGCGGCACGTTCTTTTAAGTTACACTGCGTTTGGTTGGGTTAGGTGAGGACATATTAGTTCAGGATGTTTAGGGCTCTTGTGCTGTTCACTGCATTGAGGGAGATTTCTGCGTACCACTGTGCTCTGGCATATTCTGCTTTGCTCTGGGGACGCCAGCAATCGTGGTCTCGGCACGTTAGATTGAGTTATGTTTCGTTTCGTTTGTTAGGTTAGGAAGGCATTGTTAAGATATATATGACTTATGAGCTATACACTGCAATGCCGTGGATTTCTGCGATGTGCTGTGCTATCGTACATTCTACTTGTCCCTGTGGAGGAATGCAACGGCGCTATCGCCGTGTTAAGTTGAGTTAGGCTACGTTTGGTTGTGCCGCGTTTGGCTAGGTTTGGAGTCTCTGCAATGACCTTTCTAGCGTACACCTCTATTCGGTGGATTTCTGCGCTCTACTTTGCTCTAATATGTTTTGCTTGCCCCTTGGGTGGCCAGAAATGGTGGCCTTGGCACGTCAGAATGTGTTACGTGTCGTTTCGTTTGGTCAGGTTCGGAAAGTTTGGTCAGGATTTCTTTGACTTTTGTGCTATACACTGTTATTCGGTGGACTTCTGTGGTCTATTGTGCTGTAGTATATAATGCTTGGCTATGTGGAGGCCAGGACCAGTGGCGGCGGCACGTTATGTTCAGCTGTGCTCCGTTTCGTTAGGTTAAGTTAGGACAGGTAAAGCTAGGATATCTACGGCTTCTCTGCTATTCTCTGCAATAAGGTGCATTTCTGCCAACAACTTTGCTCTGGTAGATACTGCTTGTCTCCGTGGAGGTCAGCAATAGTAGCCTCGGCGTGTTAGGTTGATTTAGGTCACGCCTGCGTTTGTCACGATTGATGAAGTTAGGATAGGTTAGTTTAGACTTTTATTCCATACACTGCTATCTGCAGAATTCTGCGCTCTACTGCGCTCTGATATTTTCTGCTTGGCTCTTGGAAGGCCATCAATAATGGTCCCGGTGTGTTTGGCTGTGCCATGATACGTTTCGTTAGGTCAGGTTAGGAAGGTCTGGTCAATGTTCCTTTGTCTTCTGTGCAACACACTGCTATTCGTTGGACTTATGTGCTCAAAATTTCTTTACTCTACTCTGCTCGGCCCTGAGGAGGGTCGAAATAGTGTTAGTGGTACGTTGGGTTGAGTTAGGCTACGTTTGGTTAGGCAATGTTAGGTTACGTTTGGTTATGATAGCTCTGACTTTCGCACTACACACTGTTATTCGGTGGTTCCCTGTGATCTACTGTACTCTACTGTCTCCTGCTTGGCTATGGGGAGACCAGGCGCAGGGGTCGCCGCAAGTTATGTTGAGATATGCTACCTTCGTGTTGGTAAAGTAGGGTCAGGTTATGCTAGGATATCTACGGCTTTTGCGCTATTCCTTAAAATGCAGCGTTTCTCTGCGCACTGCTGCGACCTAGTACATGCGGCCTGTCTCTGTGCAGGCCAGCAACAGTGTCCTCATCGTGTCAGGTTGGGTTAGCTTGCGTTTGGTTATGTTACGCTAACCTATGCTAATAGTAGGTACTTTGACTTTTGTGCTATACACTGCTATTTGGTGGATTGCAGCACTCTAATCTCCTCTATTATGCTCTACTCGGCGCTACGAGGGCTATCAATGGCGGTCGCAGCACGTCATATTGAGTTAGACTTCGTTTGGTGAGGTTAGGCTGGGTCAGGTTTGGTTATGATATCTTTGACTTCTATGCTGTGCACTGCAGTGCATTGGATTTCTGCGCTCAACTGGGCTCTGGTATATTCGGCTACACTCTGCGGATGCCAGCAATTGTGGTCTGGGCACGTTAGGTTGAGTTATGCTGCGTTTGCTTATGTCACCTTTGGTCAGGTTAGGATAGAGTGTATTACACGTTTGTGCCTTGCACTACTTTTCGTTCGGTTCTTGCCTTCTACTGTGCTCTAATATGCTCTGCTTGGCTCTGAGGTGGCCAGTATTGTTGGCCTCGGCAGGTTAGGTTGAGCTACGTTTCGTTACGTCAGGTTAGGTTAGGAAGGCTTGGTTAGGATTTCTTTGTCGTTTGGGCTGTACACTGCCATTCGGTGGATTTCTGCGCCCCTCATTGTCCTACTATACCCCAGTCGAGTCTGGGGAGGCGAGAAATAGTGGTCGTGGCACGTTAGCTTGTGTTAGGTCACGTTTGGATAGGTTAGGTTGGGATAAGTTTGTTTAGGATATCTTTGACTTTCGTATTATACACTGTTATCCGGTGGGTTTCTGCAATCTACAGCTCTCTACTGCATTCTGCTTCGCTCTGGGGTGGCCAGGAGCTGTGGTCGCGTCTCGTTATGTTATGATACACTACGTTAGTGTATGTTAGTTGTGGTCAGGTTATGCCAGGGAATGTTCCACTTTTGCGCTGTAAACTGCAGTGCTGTGGGCTTCAGCGCTCTGCTGTGCTCTAGCATATTCTGCTCGGCTCTGTAGAGGCCAGCAATAGTGGCCGCGACCGGTTAGGTTTGGTTAGGCTACGTTTGCATATGGCACGTTTGTTTATGTTAGGACAGGATAGCTCGGACCTTTGTGCGATTCACTGCTCTTAGGTGGATTTCTGCGCTCTACTGCGTCGTAATACGTTCTGGTTGTCCGTGGGATGGCCAGTAATAGCAGTCTCGGCTGTTTAGGTTAAGATATGTTACGTTTCGTTAGGGCGGGTTAGGTCAGGTTGGGTTGGGATGACTTTGACTTTTGTGCTGTACACTGTCATTCGGTGGGTTTCTGCGCTCTACGCTGATCTATATTACTCCGTCCGACTTAGGGGGTGCGAGCAATAGTGGCGTGGCACGTTTGAATGTGTAATGTTACGTTTTGTTAGGTTAGGATAGGCTAAATTCCGTTAGGGTGGCATGGGCGCCCCCGTGACCGAGGGTATGGACCCCGAGCTCCTGCGGCGGGTGATCGATACCCTCTTTCCTGCGGTGGCGGCGGATCGGGTGCAGCCCGCTGCAGTGCGGTCGGAACTGGTCGGGTGGTCCGACGAGTTGGGGATCTCGCGCGAGGAGTTGTGCCGTGCGGTCGTCAGGATGGGGGCGAGGAGCACCGCCCCCGGACCGGACGGCATCCCAGGCCGAGCATTTGCACCGCATCTGGACGCGTGGGGCGACCGTGTGCGACGGCTGTTCGACAGCTGCCTCAGGACCGGTCGCTTCCAGGCATGTTGGAAAAGAGCGAGGGTCGTGCTGATCCCGAAACTAGGGAAGCCCCCGAAATCTCCGAAGGCATATAGGCCGATATGCCTGCTCGACGAGGCGGGCAAGCTCTTCGAGCGCGTTCTAGCTGCCCGCCTCCGAAAGCATTTAAAGAACGTGGGTCCCGATCTCAGCGTCAGCCAGGTCGGATTCCGGCATGGTCGGTCGACGATCGACGCGATCAAGCGCGTTCGTACCCTGTCGGAGGCTGCCGTCGACCGTGGCGGAGTGGTTCTGGCGGTCGGTGTGGATACCGCCAACGCCATCAACACCCTGCCCTGGGCCGCCATCCGGTGTGCCCTGTTGTACCACAGGGTTCCCCAATACATGATGGCGGTGATCGGCGACTATTTGGCGGAGCGCTCGATCGAGT